>NC_051234.1:2189629-2342129 GCF_015220715.1 Pygocentrus nattereri | reverse complement strand
ACCAACAGCAGCAATGGCAATGTACCGTTTTCCCAACTTTTGCCATCAACCGCAGCCATGGAATAAACTGGATGCTGACTTTTTTGGGAGTCATGGATGCCCACGTCTTTTTCATGAAGCCTAGGTGTATCTAGTTCTTCAAGAGCATCCTCTTTCCTTTGCCCCCACTATAAATAAACAATCGACGCTGCTAAAACTCTCCCCTGATAGTCAGCCAGTACCACCAGTGATGCCCTCACCATGGCAACGTTTTCATGGCTGTATGCTGCCATCAGTCAGGTACTGCTGTAAGGCGCAGGACGACTTTTCTTTTAGCAACATGTAAACACAGCATAAGCGTGAGGTCTGTCTTCAGGAGCGAGTTTGATCCCTAGTAATGCCCAGCTATAAATGACCTTGCTCTTTCGGGGTAGCTAAGCTGGTCCTCTCTTCCTCCCCGATGCCGTCTTTGGTCGCATACTGCTATGAATCACAGAATGACATCGTTCTCAATGTCAACATGTAAACACAGCATGAGTGCTTATCCTTGTCTTTTGGGGATTGTGAGTTCAATCCCCAGCGATGTAATGGTCGTTTGCAGCTGGGAAAACAAGAGAGAATAATTGTCCTCAATCTCTCTGGGTTTGCAGGACAGTCCTTCCTCTTCCCCCACCATTCAGCTTGATGTGGACATTATTGGCTGACTAAAGAGAATAGGTATTTAGCACTCTCCTCCGGGCGTGTTTAGTCCAGTGACATAGTGAAGCAGAAGTAAGTAAGGATCTGGGATGTGGTGATGTGTCACAATTGGCCCCTCCCAGCCCTCCATGTGCTTTTGTTTTGCTTCTTTGTTTTGTTTCTTCCCAGTCCTGCCCCCTTGTTTCTAGACTCCGTCCTTGATTGGTCCTCACCTGTTTCTTGTTAACCACCTGTGTCTCATTAACCTGTGCCTGTATTTAGGCCCTGTGTTTTCACCTATGAGTTTGCTGGTCTTTGTATTTTTATATTGCATTCTTTGTATTGTATCGTTTGGTGATTGTTCTGCTGGTGTCCGTTGTTTGTTTAGCCTGTTTTCCTTTTTTTATGTCAGTTCCCCGATCTATCTGTGTTGGCTCTCTGACCTTGGACCGTTTTTGACCCTGATTATGGATTTGCCCCTAATAAATCTCGGTTCTCTCAGCGCATGCGTCCGCCTCATCATCGCTCATCGCTCAGATCATATTGATCCAAGTGCCAGCCTTCACCCCCTCCAGCTTGGTAGAATGATATGACAAGGGTAGACCTAGTAGATGGAACTGGGAGTGAGTAAACTGGAGACAAAACAGAAAGGAAGCGACCAGCCAGGTCTGTTTCCAGTCTAAAAAAACAGGTGTGTCTAAACCTTTAAATGATTTTCATAACAATTTACAGCGTTCTCTCTTGAGCTGTGAATTGTGCAGTGGTTGGTTGGAAGCATCAAGATGTCAAAGTATAAGCTTCTTTTTGTCTACATAACGTCTCCATCTTCCTTACGTTCCTCATCCTTCAAAACATGCGACTGGGTAATAATGGTTCTCTGTTTTAATGATTGACTCAGACTTCCTTTATACTAAGAAACAAAGTGACTTTGCCAGTTGACTTTAGAATTCACCTACAGACGTCTTCCCGTACAGAGGACAATCTATTGGGTCAGTCAAAGACAAAATTAATAAGCAGATTTTTTCCTTTCAAACACTTGAATGATCTTCACCATTTTTTGTTTTGTTTTTGACTGATCCATGCCCATTCGAGATGAGCTAACCTAAAGATCAGAAGCTTCACACCCTGAGGTGATTTCTTGGGAGCACAGCGGATCGCTTTGTAACCACTCTGTCTGACAGATGAAGGCAAGATCTGGCACTGCTAAAGCTGTTTCATGAGTTGAGACATTTTTCAAGTACTCAAATTTACTCCAGTGTATTCTCAGGTACGCCAAACTCAAATTTACTCAACTCTCTAAAAGGACACTTGAGAAGCATTCTTTCACTCCTAGGACTGACTCAGAGGGTTTGTTGTTCATACATGAATGTGATATCCAACCACATTGCATCTATATAACAGTCAAACCCCTGAGTTGGTTTTCTTGGACAAAAAACTGTGACAAGAAAAGCTTCCGTGCTGCCGAGACGTGTTTTAGAAAAGCTAATTATGGGGAGAAGTTAAACAAAGCAGCAACCTAAAGTCTCCTTTTTCCAAGTGTTTTCCATTTAAGAAAATGCAGTCATATCTTCAGAGACTGTGTGCTACAGTACACCCAAGTGGGCTCATCATAAGACTTAATTACTATGGTACTACAGTGAGTACATTTGCCCTACATCCTTAAAGCACTGCGATAGAGCTGTTAAACTGGCCTTGCCGTTCAGACCTAAACAGCTATGGAGAAACTAATGCCAAGGAAAGGTTGAGCAAAAAGACAAATAGGCAGCAAGTGATGGGTTAATGTTTAAGGAAAGGCTGTACTTAAAAATTCCACCACTGCAAACGGTGAACACTGATAGGAGCATCTTTCATCCAGTGTTAGTAATAAACATTTTTAAATGTTATTCATTCAAGGCCTTAACACAAGTTCCAATAAATGCCATAAACAGATACGCAGATGTACTTTCTTAACCTCTGAGGGAAAATGTGGGATTTCTCTATAGTAAAAATCATGTAGAGGTTCTGGTTTCTGTTAAGCATTTGTTTTTTCATTAAATTATGCGAAAGGCTATAGTTTTGATACTTTTCATTGGAATGCTTTTGTCTTCAAACTAATCAGCCACGTCTGTAATGCAGTTATACAGTTGAATAGGTGGTGCAGCATATGGCATCCTGGTGGCATAACTGTCTACAGATTGCCACTAGTTTGAATCCTGGCAATGCTGCAACCGAGAAAATGTGAAAGTCATTAATTATCGGCACAGTTTCCTCAATATTTTCACCAACACTGTTATATCAGGTTCTAGCCTGTGTTTACAGGAGACTGAACCAGAAGGTCCTTACAAGCCACAAAGCTTCAGTTCGTCCCACGTTCAATTCCTGTAAGAGAAGCGTCAGTCGTCACAGCAGAAGGCTTTTGTCTGATCGTCCAGAGGCCTTGATTAATTACAGCTTGAGTAGTGAGGAGAGGGGTTCGAAGCAATCTGCTAAAACCTCGGACAGGGCATACTCTGTGAAGGCATCAAGGGCCATTAATAAATCAAGCCATTTAAGTAAAAGATTGGCCCACAGCCAGGGCCACAGTGCCAACTACCAGCTCCCACGAGTGTGGAAGGTGGAAATGGCTCTCGTGACTCTTGTTTGATTAAGTCATCCCTGAGGTGCACGCGAAGATTCCGGAGGTTTAGAGGTCAGACGCCGGCTGTGACCAGTCCAGCATCCCACTGCTGCTTTAGGGTTAGCACTCACCGTTGATTATGTGTCTCAGTGACCCTCCTAGCAGTATCAACAACACGCCATTCTCTAATGTCAGATTTGAGCCGGGCAATTAAAAGGAGAAAGCCTTCTGCCCTGACTCGCATCTTAATAACGGCATGAATGAGAGCTGAATTTGCAAAACATACAGTATGTTGGACTTACCAGAGGTGAAGGGGGAAATGGAACCACTGGCTTTAAGTGATGTAAGATAAGCTCATCTTGGAACCAGGAGCCAGACTGTTACCCTGATCTCCAAGAGTATCACATGGTTAGTGTCCTCTGTTTGTACAGGGCAGAGGTTCAGCCTCATGCACTGTATATCTTGGAGTTGTCACTGTCTAGCACACTTCATTGAACTAATCAGCTAATTAACAAGTTGAGGTTGAGTAGTTGCACTGGAGCAATAACAACACTATAATGTGCAGGGCAGGGGTACTCAGGGTGGGGAACCAGTGCAATAGAGTGTTCAACACTTAATCCTCAACTTCCAGCACTTGCACCTTATACCCAAGCCTTCTCTCAGCTTATGTACCTGGCAGCGTTTTCCTCCAACCCTGACTGTCTCTGACCCAAGACCCCAATCAATCAGCAAAGCAGAAGATGATCACGGGCATCTTGATTCAAGTTAGGGGTCGACGACTAGGCTAATGCGCTCACAGAACCCCCTCTGCAAATTGCCCGTTTAGTACATTGGTTCTGCACGATGCACACTGTAGGACTGGGACGAGTTCTTCTGCAATAAATCTGCTCTCCAACCGCTCCTAGGTCAGTCTGCCAGCATCATGCCCCCCCCTTTTTCCCACTCAGCCTGCCGGCTCACCTACCTGGCCTCCATGTTGAGGTGGAAACGCTGAAATGAAAGTGCAACACTGTCACCTTCTGAGAGTGCAAGGGAATAGCAGCTGAAGATGGCTGAGAGCTGAAGGGCAGCAGGCAGGGAGGCATATCTCTTATGCTGGGCAGCACACTCACAACAATAAGAACGTCCACTTATTCCCTTCACATCTGCCATCATCCACAGAGGGATGGGGAGGGAGAGGGAGAGGAAGAGCTAAATTATACCCAGGCTGCATGAGCTACCTGGGAGCGATGAGCTGTCACAGGAGCAAGATGACTGGCTCAGCAGAAAGCGGTCAGCGTGGCTGAGTTTAAGAGTGATGGAGCGCTAAAAAGAGCGCTGGGGCAAGCTACAGCCTGACCGGCCACAAGTTATGACTACAGAAAGACTCTAGAATCATTGCCTTAAATCAGTGCTGAAGATGGCCCGCGGAGTCCAGGAGTGATGTGAACAAGCTGAGACCAATTTTGTTCACGCGCACACAAGCACCAGTTTTTCTGGACACCGATTAAATTTAGGCCGCCATCAAGCAGGCTAGCCTGAAGGTCACCTAGATTTTTTTTTTTTGGCACAGAGCAGCAGGGCTGCCTTTGATTCCCCTTGGGCAGTAAACTTGTACTATTCTTCTGCAATCAGGCAAACAAGATCAATCTTTTTTTTGTTGTATTTCACACAGAAGGAACCACCAAGTATATATTGTTTCAGTGGTAAAAGCAACAAACTGGCTTCAAGAGATAATGCCATGCCTCAGTAAACATATGTCCCTGGGCACCCATCTCCAGCTTGGCCTTTTGCTCTGGCTGCAACTTCTAGACCGCTGCTTGTTAGCGGAGTTGGCCGGCATTCGGTCAACCGAGCTCTAACGAGCAGTCTGAATCAGCAAGGTCGTTTCCCACAGTCTGAGGGCCAAGGTGGGGGACCGACCTCTTCTGCAGGCCAGAAGCCAGTCTGACAGAAGGCCGGGAACTAATCATGGAAGCCACTGAACAGGACCAGCATGCCATACTAATTACATGGCGATTGAAGACTACAGCCTACAATGAGCGCAGCATTAATTATCCTATAGATCGCACAAAGCCTACTCACACACTGTATGATGCATTATCTTGTTTCAAATTAGGTTTGCACAGCTATGCTGGAAAATCTCACTTGAAAATGAGACCTTGGATCTCAAGAGACTTACCTGGTTACATAAAGGTTAAAAAGGCAATTAACATTTAGAGACGTAATAGGAAGACTCAGTATGTGAGCTTCATTACGAGACCGGCGTACGTGTGGAGCTGCGGGGATGAAGATGGGTTTTAGCCCCTACCTCCATCCAAGTCGGCATCATCCTCTGTGTGCTGGCGGAAAGGAAAGCAGTTGGTGATCTTAAGGCGGTCGTCCACCACTAGGCCATGCAATACTCCTGTACTACCCCGCTGCCCTGGCTCTCCTCATGGTAGCGCTTTATAATCTTTAGCACCACCTGCCAGACAACAGACACTCCAACTAAGGGCACAGTAAGGTTTATGTGTGAGCATGTGAAATAAAATAGGAAAAAAAGGAAAATAAAA
This sequence comes from Pygocentrus nattereri, assembly GCF_015220715.1. Taxonomy (NCBI): domain Eukaryota; kingdom Metazoa; phylum Chordata; class Actinopteri; order Characiformes; family Serrasalmidae; genus Pygocentrus; species Pygocentrus nattereri. The sequence continues at coordinate 2,336,342 of NC_051234.1, read as the reverse complement.
TTGTCAGAATAAATAGTAAAAAATAAACAAATGACAGTTAAAAAAGGAAAAATATGTAACCTATCCTGTATTGACCTGACATGGTAAAGTACCTTTATACAGAATTACCAGTTCAATTTCAAGAAAATTACAAAAGCAAAAATGCTTAATGTAAGTAGTTAAGCTGGTTATGATTAGACTGAATATAAGCAGTTACATATATGTGATAACCCTCCCATCGACCCACCACCAATGGGAGGGGCAGTAGTAGGGGTTCGGTGCTTTGTGGATCGGGCAGTGTCCGAAGGCGTGGGCCTTGGCGTTCTGATCCTCGGTTGCTGAAACTGGCTTTTGGAACTTGGAACGTTACCTCACTGGCGGGGAAGGAGCCTGAGTTGGTGCGTGAGGTTGAGAGATACCGGCTAGATATAGTCGGGCTCACCTCAACACACAGCTTGGGCTCTGGGTCCAATCTCCTTGAGAGGGGCTGGACTTTATTCTTTTCTGGAGTTGCCCATGGTGAGAGGCGACGGGCAGGTGTGGGCTTTCTAATAGCCCCTCGACTCGGTGCCTGTATGTTGGGGTTTTCTCCGGTGGACGAGAGGGTAGCTTCCCTACGCCTTCGGGTTGGGGAACGGGTCCTGACTGCTGTCTGTGCTTATGCACCGAACAGCAGTTCAGAGTACCCAGCCTTCTTAGAGTCCTTGGAAAGGGTGCTTGAAAGTGCTCCTCCTGGAGACTCTATTGTCCTACTGGGGGACTTTAACGCTCACGTGGGCAATGACAGTGAGACCTGGAGGGGTGTGATTGGGAGGAATGGCCTCTCTGATCTGAACCCGAGTGGTGTTCAGTTTTTGGACCTCTGTGCAAACCACAGTTTGTCCATCACGAACACCATGTTTGAACACAAGGATGTCCATAAGTGCACATGGCACCAGGACACCCTAGGCCGCAGTTCATTGATTGACTTTGTAGTCGTGTCATCGGACTTGCGGTCATGTGTTTTGGACACTCGGGTAAAGAGAGGAGCTGAGCTGTCAACTGATCACCACCTGGTGGTGAGTTGGTTCAGGTGGTGGGGGAAGATGCCGGTCAGACCAGGCAAGCCCAAACGTATAGTGAGGGTTTGCTGGGAACGTCTGGCAGAAGAACCTGTCAGATTGATCTTCAACTCACACCTCCGTCAGAACTTTGACCAGATATCGGGGGAGGTGGGGGACATAGACTCAGAATGGGCCATGTTCCGTTCCTCCATTGTTGAAGCGGCTGACTGTAGCTGTGGCCGTAAGGTAGTTGGTGCCTGTCGGGGCGGTAATCCTCGAACCCGGTGGTGGACACCCCAGGTGAGAGATGCCGTCAAGCTGAAGAAGGAGTCCTACCGGGTATGGTTGGCCTGTGGGACACCAGAGGCAGCTGGCAGGTATCGACAGGCAAAGCGATCTGCGGCTTCAGTCGTCGCCAAGGCAAAAACCCGTGTATGGGAGGAGTTTGGTGAGGCCTTGGAAAGTGACTTTAAGTCGGCTCCGAAAAGATTCTGGCAAACCGTCAGGCGACTCAGAAGGGGAAAGCAGTGTGCCACTAGCACTGTATATAGTGGAGATGGTGTGCTGCTGACTTCGACTGAAGACGTCATTGGGCGGTGGAAGGAATACTTTGAGGACCTTCTCAATCCCACCGACACGTTCTCCAGTGAGGAGGCAGAGTCTGGGGACATGGGAATAGGCTTGTCCATTACTGAGGCCGAAGTCGCTAAGGTGGTTAAGAAGCTCCTTGGTGGCAAGGCTCCAGGGGTGGATGAGATCCGCCCTGAGTTCCTCAAGGCTCTGGATGTTGTGGGGCTGTCTTGGCTGACACGCCTTTTCAACATTGCGTGGACATCGGGGGCGGTGCCACTGGATTGGCAGACTGGGGTGGTGGTGCCTCTTTTTAAAAAAGGGGACCGGAGGGTGTGTTCCAACTACAGGGGAATCACACTCCTCAGCCTCCCTGGCAAGGTCTATGCAGGGGTACTGGAGAAGAGAGTCCGGCTTATAGTTGAACTTCGGATCCAGGAGGAGCAGTGCGGGTTCCGTCCTGGTCGTGGAACACTGGACCAACTTTTCACCCTCTCCAGGATTCTGGAGGGTTCATGGGAGTTTGCCCAACCAGTCCACATGTGCTTTGTGGATCTGGAGAAGGCATTCGACTGTGTTCCCCGGAGTATTCTGTGGGAGGTGCTTCGGGAGTACGGGGTACATGGCTCTTTGCTACGAGCCATTCAGGCCCTGTACAAACAGAGCAGGAGTTTGGTTCGCATGGCCGGCAGTAAGTCAGACTTGTTCCCAGTGAGAGTTGGACTCCGTCAGGGCTGCCCTTTGTCACCGATTCTATTCATAATTTTTATGGATAGAATTTCTAGGCGCAGTCAGGGGATGGAGGGTGTCCGGTTTGGTGACCTCAGGGTCACATCGCTGCTGTTTGCAGATGATGTGGTCCTATTGGGGACATCAGGCCGCGAACTTCAGCTTTCGCTGGATCGGTTTGCAGCCGAGTGTGAAGCGGCTGGGATGAGAATCAGTACCTCCAAATCCGAGACCATGGTTCTCAGGCGGAAAAGGGTGGAGAGCCCTCTCTGGGTCGGGGATAGGCTCTTGTCTCAAGTGGAGGAGTTCAAGTATCTCGGGGTCTTGTTCACGAGTGATGGTACAAGGGAGCGGGAGATTGACAGGCGGATTGGTGCTGGGTCAGCAGTGATGCGGGCTCTTTACTGGTCTGTTGTGGTAAAGAAAGAGCTGAGCCATAAGGCAAGGCTCTCGATTTACCGGTCAATCTACGTTCCCACCCTCACCTATGGTCATGAGCTTTGGGTAATGACCGAAAGAATAAGATCGCGAATACAAGCGGCCGAAATGAGTTTCCTCCGCAGGGTGTCTGGGCTCTCCCTTAGAGATAGGGTGAGAAGTTCGGTCATCCGGGAGGGACTCGGAGTAGAGCCGCTGCTTCTTCACATCGAGAGGAGTCAGCTGAGGTGGTTCGGGCATCTGATTAGGATGCCTCCTGGACGCCTCCCTCGGGAGGTGTCACAGGCAAGTCCACCTGGGAGGAGACCCCGGGGAAGACCCAGGACACGCTGGCGTGACTATGTCGCCCAGCTGGCCTGGGAGCGCCTCGGAATCCCCCTTGGAGAGCTAGTGGAAGTGGCTGGGGAAAGGGAGGTCTGGGCCTCACTGCTTAGGATGCTGCCCCCGCGACCCGAACCCCGGAGAAGCGGAAGCTAATGGATGGATGGATGGATGGATGGATATATGTGATAAATATAGGCAAACTAAAATGTATATCTGAATATTTTTTACTACTTTATTACGCTATTACAATATTAAGTAATTAAGTACAACACGAACAAGGACAATAATAATAATAATAATAATAATACATATTTTATAAATACTTCGATTAGGGACGCACCAAAAATTCTGGCACCATAAAAAAAGAAAAAAATTACTGAAATGACTGAAAAGTAACGCTGAACAAAGTATTTGCAAGGTAACAAAAATGGGGAATTAAACTTAAATTACATTTCAGACACGGGAGACAAACAGTGGTGAAAAAGTTTTTAGGTTTTAGATTCAACCAGGAACCTTCAATTCTGTGCATCACTGAACAAGATCTCTTCTTAACCCGGGGCTGCATTTGTATCAAGTTAAGGTCTGACAGGTGAAGACAGGCTTTTTCACACATACTTATTTGAGAAGCAAATCTTATCCTAATTCCTAATTTAGGAATCTTATTAGCATCTCATCTGAAGTTACTTGCTATGTCTATTGTCAAAACAATTATATTTGTAATATCAAAAATATTAAAAATGTAAGGTTAGGGATGAATAAAAGGTCAGAACATAACTAAAGAACAATAAACGGGAGATTCTGAACATTGTGACAGCATTGTGTATCAGGGCATCACCACTCTCAAGTTTCAGTTTCCATTTCCCAAACCGGCCTGCAAGCCACGCTAATGTTATTCCTATATATATCTCGCTGCTGTCGGGACAAAACCTCATATCTCCATTTTTGGCATTTTACAGTTTTTGACATAATTTGAAAATAACTGTTGCCCTTTACATTGTGTGCAAATTTCATGATGAATGGACCAAAAGAAATGTCCCAAAATGACTTAGTAAAAAATCTGGTTCCATTGACTTACATTAAGAGTAAAGTAGGTTTTTTTCCTTCTCCTGTAAAGTTATCCATTTGGAGATATGAGGTTTTGTTCTGACAGCAACGATATGTACTATATACAGTTGTATGTGAAGGTTTGGTAAGGCAGAGACAGACCCATTGATGTAGCAGCTTAGCACAACTTATTAAGGAATTAATTTTAAGCTCACTTTAACTGTGGATTAGACTGTGTAAGAGTACTGAAACGGCCCAAAATGACTTAGTAAAAATTCAGGTTCCATTGACTTACATTAAAAGTAAAGTAGTTTTTTTTCCTTCTCCTGTAAAGTATATATGTATTTATATATATATATATATATATATATATATATATATATATATATATATATATATTAAATAGACACATGTTCAGCTCTGTCTCCTCATTATTCACCACCATTACTGTAATATTTTATCTGAGGAGATTTAACATACACAGGTAATAAGAGGGGATGATGTAGATCGTGTCTGCAGCGTCTGGGATTAGGGCTGAAAGATTCATTGTTTTTATGTCGGAATCGTAATTCGAAACAGTGCAATTTTCAAATCTCAAGAGCTACAAGGTTTTATTAAAGTTTTATAGTTTATTATTAACTACACTCTTATAAACGATAGTTCTTAAAGCATTCTTTAGGAACGAAAATGGTTCTATCAACACCTCAAAGAACCCTTTACGTGATTAAATGGTTCTTCGCATCGTGAAAGGATTCTTCAGGCTGATGGAGAATGTCCTGTAGATGGTTCTATATAGAAGCTTTTGAAAAGGGTTTCATGGTGCACCCAAATGGGTTCTTCTACAGTTACAGTGTCAAGCTTCTAGCAATAGCAGGGTGCTATACAGAACCATACACAACACATTTTCCATCGTTCAGAAAAAGCGTTTCACAATGCAAAGAACCTTTTAATCAAGCAAAGGGTTCTTTGTCCGTTCATAGTTCTACATAGAACCATTTTCTTTAGTAAAGAAACCTTGAAGAACCATTTTTTAAGTGTGGATGTTGATATGTTGCGAGCTTTAAGTAGGGAATTTTATCCTGATCACATGGAGCTTGTGAACTGCTTTTAGATGAATTCGATGAATCAGAAGCAACCAAACATCCGTGAGCTGTGACATCACAACCATTAATAACTGTGAGGCTGGTGCACCGTTTTAAGTGTTTATGCCTCAAGCCAAAAAGTATTCGTTGGTCTTCTTAGCCAAAAAAGGCCCATGCATCAGTTTATAGGAAACAGTGGGATTCTGGGATTGTGATTATATTAGTGAAATATGCTGCCCAAAAATGCTAGAAACAGAAGGTTAAAACAGAAGTTAGGAGCCTGTTTGGGTTTGTCCTAAAGTTAGGACAGTATTTAGGAGATTTAATCTAGCTAGGATGTGTCTGTAATACTGTTTTCTTATCCAGAGTTAAAGGATAAGATTATGAAATTAAGCACGGTTGTTCTGTAATACTACAGAACACAACTGTAATACTGTAATACTACTACTGTCCTACATTTAGTCCTGAAGTTGCCATGGTGACTAATAGATAAGATTACAGAGTTAAGATGTTTCTTAATAAGGCCAAGTCAAGACAGAGCAAACAGAGTCAATGCAACTTCGGACTATATCTGCAATTACGTTCCCTAACTAAAGGTACTTTAGACGTACCCTTGATGTTACCACCCCAAAAAGAATTTAGTACATTCTTTCCTGTGAGTGTACTTGACCCCAGGTCCTGGCAAGGTACAAAAAACATTTTAGGCAAACAGAGAGAATTGCAGAAACAGACGAAAACAAAAAAGCACAGGGTCAGACAGGTTACACGTTTAGAAGGGCAAGTTAGTCTGTGAACATTTGGCCAATTATGCAAGAGACAGAGAGAGAGAGAGAGAGAGAGAGACGGAGGAAGTGATTAGAGAATGTAAAACAGTAAAAGGCAGATCACAGACTTTCGCTTTTGGTAAAGTGGCTGAAGGGCGAGATCACAATATAAGAACTGCCCTCCATGGTAACAGGGCACACTCAGCACTCTGGCCACCGCACGTCAGTCTGAGAGAGCCAGAGGGTTAATGGAAACACAATTACCCTTACTGTCTCATTAAGCTGTCCGTGGGAGAGCTGCTCTCTGAATAAAGCTCACAGCCTCCTCAACATGCAGTCAGGTCTACCAGGGGTGCAGCTCGCTGTGCCCTTGGCCTGATTGAGCACTGTATATTTAGATGTAAAACTATATGGCGCAACGGTACAATTAGGTTCTTGTATGGTTCTTCTGAACCGTGTGCTGGTGATCAGAAGGTGAAAAATAAACTCTAAAACAGGCTGAGCTCTTGGGGAGACTTGGCCAAAACAGCGGAAATTAGATGACATCAGTGGTCTAAATCGGTCACTTTATGATTCAAGCAGTTGGTCAGCGTTCTAGACGGACCAATCACACCCATGATTTACTCAGAAAAGTGTACTGTGACTAAGGACTTGTATTTTCTCAAAAAGAAATATTGGCTTTAGACACAAAATAAGATTTGACTGCTATTTTAAAATGATTTTTTAAGAACGGTATGATAAGAATGGGCAACGGTTAACAAGGTGAACACCAGACCAGATCAAAAAGCAGTAGGAAGAAACACAGTACAAGGCAGGAGGCAAAACCATAGTCATAAACAACCAGGGGTCGAAACCAAGACACCAAACAAACAGGTAAACAAAGCCAATAAATAGTAGAGAATCCAAAAGATGAAAAAAGTGGAATAAAGCGAGGTCAAACGTGGGTAAGCAGTAGAGAAAACGGCTCGGTGTGCACTGACGGAACAGGGGCAGTACTTCCCAGAGTAACAGTGAGACAGACAGACTTAAACACACATTTCTACAGGTGATGATAATCAGTACTCAGGTGGCTTGGATCTGCTGGTCACATGACATACTACGGGATCTTGGGAATTGGAGGTTGTAGGGAGGTGAGAGTCCGACAGAGAACCAGGAATCCCGACGGTCAGCATTTTATCCATTTTGCCACATTCGTAACTCTACACAAGTAGGCTTTACACTGTACATAACCTATAACAAGTTTCAGACGTTGCCATCAACCCACAAGTCCCATACCGGCGCATCCCTACCTGTGATGAAATTCATCACCATGATGATGACATCATATTTCCGTCCTTCCTTTCAAACATGTGCATTAGTATCTTACTATGGGACATACTGTCAGACAAGCTCCTCCTAAAGATCAACCACAGAACATGAATCAGTCACTGCCTGTTAGGTTCAAACGGACCTACTCTCGACACTCTGGCGTTTCTGCCTGAGATGACCAAGGCTCAAGAGAACGGCATCCAGTTGACCACACAAAGTTCAGGATTAGCTTTCAGCAAAAATTATGCTGAACTCATTCATCATCCAAACCGCTTATCTTCCTGGGTCATGGGTTGGGGGCGCTGGAACACCTTGAACAGGTTGCCAGTCCATCACAGGGCAGACACATGGACATATTTAGAATTAGAATTTGCAGTGAAAAACCCACCTACATGCACACTAGTGAACACACACACACACTAGGGGTCAGTGAGGTGGGCAGCCCTATCCAATTGCAATTGGGGGTTAGGTGTCCTGCTCAAGGGCAGTTCATCATGGGCTGTCAGCCGAGGGGATTGAACCAGCAGCCTTCCGGTCACAGGGCCGTTTCCCTAACCTCCAGCCCACGACTGCCCCTACATATACAGTAACGCTCACATCGAGGGGCAATTTTAGGATTTCCTATTGGCCTGACTGCATGTCTTTGGACTGTGGGAGAAAACCCGAGAACCCGGAACAAACCCACTCAGACACGAGGAGAACACCACACAGAAAAGACGCTGGTTGCCCGGTCAGGGAATCGAACCCAGGCTCTTCTAGCTGTGAAGTGTGAGCTTAACGTTAAATTTAAGTAAATATCAACTCACATTACTACGAATTTATATCACCTACAAGGTGTTGCGTTGTCACACATGCATGGACTGAAGAAAATGAAAGAAATCAGAGTAAGAGTAAAACAGAGTAAAAACAATTACTGAGCTGAAATTCTGCTCTCTTTTTCTTCATAAGATCTCTAGGCCTCACTCTGATCTAAGAAATGGGAGTGTGCCGTTCACTTGAGCACATGAATAATCAGAAAGCTGGCAAAACCCAACCAAGATCAAATAATTACGTGCATATAAACGCACAAAAGCCAATGTGATGACCATCAAGTACCCATCGGTGGTAGACGCCCTTCTCCAAACGCCAGCTGTCACCTCAAGGCATCACCATCATGTTCTTTAAAGCACTGCTATAGTTTGGGCTTCTTCGCCATCTCCTCACTCCACATAGCAAAGAGCTTATCAGATTTCACAAATCGTTTGTTGAACCAACATCTTTGATTCACAGATTTGCCGGCTTTATTTTCAGCTACATAACCAGAATTTGTAACAGTGGCAAACACCGAACCCTCTGACACGTTTGGGCGCTGGGTAGAACTGATTTGATTCTGTCAGTGCTGTCTAGGAACTGAATTGCGGTACTCAGTCCCAGACACAAACCCTGGGATGGAAGGTTGTTTATGAAGTTGTTTCCTCTCTGTGATCCTGAAACAGGCTTTACGGTGATAGAGGGAAAGAGCCGAAAGCTTAACTCCCTTGAAGTGCAGTCCTGCCAAGCTTATCATCTCAAATAGAGGCGCCCCTCCACGGGTATTTTCCGAAAAGCGTTGATCCGCTAAATCATTTACGACGCTAGTCAAACACCTGCCTCCCCAAATGAAATGGAAGGCGAAGCCCCCTACAAATGGGGGCAAACAACACATCAAAAGCCATCGCTGAGCTCCACAGTGCAGCAGTCACCTCATGGGTCACCATGGCAGACCAGAGCGTGAGCCTGTGACCAATTTATAAAGACATTTACACAGATGTTGGGTAATGCACAAATAAAATGCACTGAAAATAAAGATTCATTTCCAATTGATTAGAAATGACCAGCCACTTGTAGCCCAATCATTCTTTGTTCAATCAGCTTAGGCTGTATGCTGCCAGTTCATCTGTCCATTCAAGTCGCTCTGTGCCTGTGGTCGGGTTCACAATTCAAATCCTTTTGCATGCATTTGTCAGTGTCAATATGGACATTTTCTACCAATATAAAAGGCAATAAACTCGGTGCAGGAGGTCCTTCATTATTTCATTACAGTCCCAGCAATCTGAGCTTTTGCCTCCACTGATGCGTATGACTGGCTCTGGCAAAGTCTTGAAAAACACGGGCATCATTAATTCAGTAACACCTGGATTTGCTACAGTTTCACAGTGCATTTCAGTGCCTGACTGGAAGCTTGCGCCCGACCAACAGCAGAAGGCAACAAGACCTACCTCCACAGCTCCTGAGGAGAAACTGATCTGTAAGCAAACCTAGCAGATTCCATTGATGGGTCGCATACAGTTCATTCAGATACATTCTGTGTCACTTACTTGAAAGAGTCCTCACTGAACACATCAGGACGTTTGATCACACCAGAGAAGTTGTGGAGAGGAGAATCACTACTCTGAAGTCTTCTAGGTTTCTCAAACACTAGAGGGCGCTGCTGAGTGAGTCCAAAATGAGTGGGTTAAGGTGGAGCCTTTGAGCAAAATCGTTTTAATGTAAAAGAAAACATTCATGTCCTGAAAACTGAACAGCATAAGACATTTTAACACCGCTGTTATATTTTAGACGCTTTTAAGGCCAATTCTTAAGATTTTAAAGCAGCACCTCATGTACATCTATGACGTCAGTTGATGAGCTGCTCCGCTTGCCCACCAATCAACCCTCAGAAGCAGTAATGCTAGCGACCTGCTGCTAAAGACCCATCTGCTGTAGAGAAAAGGAAACATACAAGTGAGTTTTCTTTGTTTTTTTAATGAAACACGTCCCTCTACTTTCTAAAATTAAAGAAAAGATCAGGGCAAGTGATTAGAAACCCATTCATCGAGCACTCGCTCGTGGGCGCCCTCTGCTGTCCTGCTTTTGATATAACGAGGGAAATAAGAAAGGGGCCAGGCCCTTCATAAACCGGCTCTGATCCCGAGCTCTCCACCTCAAATGTTTGTCTTCATGTCTGAGCAGAATTAAAGTCCCAGGAAGCCCAGAGTGAAATGTTTGTATGAGACAAAGACTCTGAGTCTTCGGTTAAAGACACAGCAAAGCTTCAATGAAAAATCTAAGACATAAATACGATAAATCACTGCTTACAAGGTGCAGATCAGAGCGATCTGTGAGCTAATCCAGCTTTTATGTGATGGTAACTGGACAAAAAAACTCATGGAGCCCGGAGAGGAACAACAAAAGCAGCACATGAAGGAACGGATGAACTGTAGGTCTGCTTTAGCTCACTAAGCTTCTCTGACTCTGAAACTGTTTCGCGTGGGCGGGGCAAGAGACATCAGCCCTGTGATTGGTCAGGGGCATGCTGACAGATGATTAGGACCGGCCAGTTTACATTGCAAGGTGAGAAATATGGTGACATATGTTGGTCATTTAGAACCTTATTTGCAGGGTAAACTGGGTCCTTGTTCACTGTTTGCCTGCAATAACAAGATTAACCCAATTAGAAAGGAAACACAGATTAAGGTTTGGGTCTCTGGGTCTTGAAGTGAGTGCCAGGGGGGCAAATGGATTAAAGCAGGTTACCAAGGGCAACAGAACAACTGTTAACGTCAAGCACTGGGTCACACACTTGGCCTCAAACCCCATTAGGTTGCTAAGTAACTGCAAACAGACGTATGTGGTTTGACATACTGCTGTCCATTGCTACTACCAACCACAGCAGGTGACACGACCATCACAAAGACCAGTGCGAAACTAAAGAGGCACCAAAATCTGATCTGGCCGAGTCACAGACCAAGACTAGAGATGGTACAGATGCTTGTAGTGCTGCAAAATGCAAAGCGAAATTAACCTAAGCATGTAATAAAGTCAGTAACCCAATGATAATGTCAACTCATAATACAGATGGTCCTTCAAGGGCTCTTCAGTAAAGGCAATGGTTCCACTTGAAATGGTTCCACACATTTATGGAGAGGGTTTTGTATTCGCTGCTGTCGGAACAACGCCTCATATCTCATATTTTTCACATATTTCATTTTTTTATATCATTTGAAAGCACCTGTTGTCCTTTACATTGTTTGTAAATTTCATGATGAATGGACTACAACAAATAACCCAAAACGACCTGGAAAGACGTCTGGTTCCATTGACTCACATTAAAAGTAAAGCAGGTTTTTTCCTTCTCCTGTAAAGTTCTCATTTTGGAGAGACGAGCTTTTCTTCCAACAACAGCGATATGGTTCTCCGCAGAAGCTTTTCGAAAATGGTTCTATTTTCCACCAAAAAGGTTCTTCTACCCTCACGGTGTTAATCTTATAACAATTGAAAAAGGATTTCTGGCGCTATATAGAACCCTTTTCAAACATCCCACAGTTTTCATCAACCTGAAAAACCATCTCACAATGCAAAGAACCATTTAAGATTGAGATGGTTCTATAAAGCGTTGGTGGTTCTAAATCCTTGAAGAACCACCTTTTTAAGAGTGTAGTGTTTGGGTAATGTGAGCACTGCATAGAAAGCATATTAGTTTTCAAAGAAATCAGCCAGTATGGAAGGTTTCAGTATCTGCATCAGGAAGAAAAACTCACTGTCATCTCAAATCTTTGCCATACGGCCCCAGTCGTCCTCATCTGGAGTTCGGCTCAGATCCAAACTGTCTTCCAACCCCACCATTCTTACCCCGTATTACCTGGGCAACAGCATCTAAATGTTTAACACAGCATCTGTTCCAGCATCCAGGCTTCAGCTCCACTCCGTGCAGCTCCTACCACCTGAGTCCTGACCATCGAGTGCACTGCCTTATTGGAAACATGACCCAACAGCCCGAAAGCACAGCTGACGAACCCACCAAACGAGGCAGCCGCTGGCTCTAATTCTGAGAGGAATTTCCTTTTATTCCTAGCAATCATCTCTACAAAGCAGCATGGCCTAAATACATTTGTGGCCCACATTACAAGCGTGGCTCAGCAAAGCAGTGATGCAATGTAAAGAAACTACTGTAGGAGCGCAGGTGAATTATTTATTTATCACATTGCGCACAGATTCCCTTTCATTCTACTGTACTCTGCTAGTCCCCCACTTATCAAAGACAGCAAGCAAATAAAGAAGAAGTAATTACAGGTATGTGTACACAGCCTTTCAGAGCGTTAAGAATGCCAAAGCGAGTCTGCCAGCTGAAGGAATCTGTTGATGCTTTCTGAAAGTGATTCCAGGCTTTAATAAAAGGCTCACGTGAGTGCAGCCGGCAAGGCTGTAGACTGGGATGAAGCGCAGCTCATGAGGCTGATGGAAGTGCCCCATTAAATATCTTGAGTGTTTGAAAATGCAGTAACCAGTCTCTGCTGTCAAATCTGAGTGGCCATGAACTTTGAGGCAAGCCTGCCCCCTGCTGGCAACGTGAGAAATTTCTCCTAATCAGCAGCAAAGCTTTTCACTGAGCTGACAATATTAAATATCTTAAATTAAATATCTTTTTACATCTTATTATGTTTATTTCCTTCGCCAGATTCATCTTGGTTTATCTGAAATAGTTTAAATGTGTGGTTTCTCATTTTGATTACATCGCTGTGCACCAGCGGGCCGGGGACAATAATATGCATATCAGAATCATACTAGAATCAGCAGAAAACAATAAGGACCTGACCGATATTTACTCCAGTCTGAAACAGCAGAACATTTAGCCAGTGCTGGATTTCAGAGCCAAAATAACTGCACTTGCATAGAGGTGGATGAAGTACACAAACCATGTACCTGAGCTAAAGTAGAGACGCCCAAGGTAAAATATCCCTCCAGTAAAAGTAGAAGTTCCTCCCTTTAGACCTCCACTTGAGTAAAAGTACTAAAGTATTTCCCTTCAAATGTACTTAAGTATAAAGTAAAAGTACTAAAAGAGTAATTCTGGCTCTGATGTCCTGTTATCATTTTTATAACCAGACTGGCTTCATGAACTCATTTCAGGTGAAAGTCCTCCAGCGTCTCTCTTGGTAAACCAGTCTTTTAATAGAACGTCATTAATTAGTGACGCTGACGTCTATTAAAATGATCAGAAGCACAAAACACTGAAGGTAAACAGTTTCCATCAGGGAGAACCGAGTGGCTCTGAAATCACTTTTTACACACAAGCAAAGTTTCAGTTTCAGATTTATTTACAACTTAGTTCCAAGTTTAAGTTGAATAAAAACTGGCTTTAAACTCAGGATCACAGATGAGCTCCTTTACTATGTTGATCTGTAGGCGTCTGTTCATAAACATAAACCAGCCCAAACTCATTTACTATAAAATGAAATGGTGTTTGTAGAAATTCAGAAAAAAGCCGCGTCAGTCTCGACTGCATATGTGGACATATTTCTATATTGAGCTCTATTTACACAAAGTTAGGTTAGTTCATCATTTATGTTGAACAGACTCTCCCAAAGTTTTACGCCACTGCGCTGACGTTGAACCGCGTGCTGCACTGGGTCGGTCTGACCAACAGGTCAAAACCAGCTCTAAACAAAGTGACCGCTGGGCCCTGATTGGTGCTCTGGCTTTGCGCTTCTTTCGTTTTGACATGTTACGTTTTTATACACACAGAAACCAAAAGGAACGACAGATTTCTCAGAATGTAGGAGGAAAAAGTCGGATATTAGACTCTGAAATGTAGTGGAGTGAAAGGAAAAAGTCCAGAACGGAGAAACTTCAGTACAGATACACCAAAAATACTAAAGTACAGAAACTAATTACATTTACTCAGATACTCAGTTACTGTCCACCACTGCATTTGATTAATTTACTGCCTTTTTAACCCTCGACAAATTTGTTGATACATTTCTCTGCAGGGTTATACCAAGTGGATCTGGTTCCAGTGAATGTGTTTAGATGCAATTAATAATCTGATAAATTAATAAACTGCATTAAATCTGATTTTGTCAGTAATTCTTGCAACGCTCAATGCACTTGAGGATTTCAGACGATGGAAAACTCCAGGTCTACATGAGTCCGACAAACAATCAGATTTCTGCTTTGCAACCTACTAATAAACACAGCTGGAACCAATACCAGCGTTGAATGGGCGAGAGGCAGGAAACACCCTGGACAGGTCACCTGTCCATCACAGACATGTACAATCGAACCTGTGAGACGACAGTGCTACCCACTGTGCCATCTAGAAGATGAAGAGTATTGAACTCGTCAGGTACGTAGCTGGTTTCAGCATCTCTCCCAAAGTATTTTGTTTCCGTTTCACAGGTTTGGGAAGTAGAGCATTCGGCAGACGCTCTTATCCAGAGCGGCTTACAGTTTGATCGTTTTACACAGGTCGGTGAAGGTGGTGTTGGGAGTCTTGCCCAAGGACTCATTGGTATAGTGTGGGGCGCTTGTCCAGGTGGGGACTGAACCCCAGTCTACAGTGTCGAAGGCAGAGGTGTTACCCACTACACTATCCAACCACTGTTTACACTCTTTGTTGACATAATATATATGACATACAGCATTTACATTTTTGATCATTTTTTTTCTTTTGAATATTTGTTTTAAGCCATTTTCATTTAAAATAACTGAAGAAAATTAAAAATGGGCTGCAAATTTAGCCTAAAAGTGAGTGAGTGGAGCTGGTGAGGTGGACAGTGAGTGGAGCAGGAGAGGTGGACAGTGAGTAGAGCAGGAGAGGTGGACAGTGAGTAGAGCTGGTGAGGTGGACAGTGGGTGGAGCTTGTGAGGTGGACAGTGAGTGGAGCTGGTGAGGTGGACAGTGAGTGGAGCAGGAGAGGTGGACAGTGAGCAGAGGACAGATGCCCCTCTGCCTGGACCTGAATAATAATAATAAAAAATACATATTCAAGGGCTACTTGATCATCTAATGTTTACATCTGCAGTGGGTTGTCCTTGGTGTCCCACCAGCACCAATGGCCCGGTCAGCAAATCGTCACTACCCATGTTAATAAATCAGTCATTACGCTTCTCTGCAGTGAGCCACTTCACATCAAACCACACTGACAGACTTTGTTTACATCTTAATTAAATTTCATATACATGTTGAACATGTTGATCGTCTTCTGAGGTTCTGGTCACCACACATTTAGCTGTACACCATAAAACCTCAGTACACTGTAGTTTTTGAAGGCCAAGGCTACAGAGATGAAACCCAGTTTGACTAACACTGCAAACATACACCAACAAAAGACTATCAGTAGCACAAAATTACACGTACGAAGTCAATGACGACCATATTCCAGGTTTAAATTTATATTGTATTATATTAAATGAAACTGGGGGTGTTTGACAGAGCTGTACAAAGTGTAACGCTATCGAAAGATTAAAAACAATGACATCAGTTGAAATACCAATTCGGCTAGAAGGCTATTATTAATCATGCTTAAGTGCATAGAGTTCCCAATCTGTATAGAGTTTTAATAATCCTTTAATAACCATCATCATTAAAAGAGATACAAAACGTTGAGCTTCTGCATCATTCAAATACACCACAGCTTCCAAAAATAAACCTTTGTCTCAAATGTGACATTATCAAAAAGGTAAAAATGTATACACCTATTCTACTTGTATTTCAACTGTAAAACCTAGCGGGTAAAACCAAAGTAATAAAACAGAAATGATCCGTGGAACGAAGAAGCGGGGCTGAAAAGTTCAACTGAGGTTACAGGAGTACAAAAAGGAACGACATGCAAACCTCCCTCCCTGCTATGTAGAGGACAATCTCTGCATGATCAAATACATCTTGATTCAAATGCATAAAAATTGGCCTGAAACAAGCTGAAAATAGGTACAAAAAAGAAAACTGAACAGTAAAAAGTGTTAAATACAACTAAAACGAGAGTAACACAGATCTATACAATGTGGAACCGTGGTCCCGGCGTGGCGACGATGTCGCTGTAGGGCTCTGCTTGGGACAGGTCGACGGCTTGCTGTTTCTTCAGGACCAGGAAACTGTAGAACTTGGCAGCGGCTTGTTTTTTGTTGTTGTTCCTGCACAGTTCCAGCAGGCTGATGGACTGGGCGCCAGTTTTAGCCACCACACGCTGAAAAAAAACGAAAAGTGATCAATTAGACTTTGAATCCTGCATTAAAATAGTGCATCATTCAGCAAGAACACCATGTAACGAACAAGACCTCAAACACAGACAGACAAACATAGATAGACAAAGACAGACACAGGCAAATAGACAAACAGACTCAGAGAGAGAGAGAGAGAGAGAGAGAGAGAGAGAGAGAGAGAGAGAGAGAGAGAGAGAGAGAGAGAGAGAGAGAGAGAGAGAGAGAGAGAGAGAGAGAGAGAGACAGAGAGAGACACACACACACAGAGAGAGAGAGAGAGAGAGAGAGAGAGAGAGAGAGAGAGAGAGAGAGAGAGAGAGAGAGAGAGAGAGAGAGAGAGAGAGAGAGAGAGAGAGAGAGAGAGAGAGAGAGAGACGAACACAGACATAGATAGCCTGTCTATATATCTGTCTGTTTGCCTGAGACAGACAGAGATAGACAGACAGATAGATAGATAGATAGATAAACAGACAGAGGCAGATAAACACAGACAGTAAGATCTTAACTTGGTCAATTTGAACCACGACTGTACCCTGATGGACCGCGTCTCTGGTCATATTAGGCATGTCATATCCAATTCACAGGAAAAGAAACCATTTCCTCCTGATTTTATCACATAACTCTGCACCAGTGGGCAGGGAAAATATCATATTATTTCCCCTCCTCCCACTACCACCACCACCCATCACTGACAGAAAAAAGCTTAGCCAGCTCATAAACTATCGATGTGGGTTTTTCACGACTCATATTGACACGATGCGAGATAATCAGCATATTGCCATTTCAAATACGATCAGCAAAGGAAGAAGACGGCAATCTTCACACACGCACTGCAGTAACATCAGTGGCATACCTGAAGTCCATGCAGCATCTGCTGGGTTCTCTTGTTCCATCTCCTCTCCTCTTGGTCCTGGTCTCCACCTTGACCCTCTGCCTCCTATTTAAATCAAACAATACCAAATTGTGTCAGACAGCTCCCAAGCCACACGTCATCTCATACTTCTCAACGAACTCCTTTACTCTTAACCTCACTGCAACAACCCTGTTGAATATACCCATTACACTGTGTCCATTAAGCAAAGCTGCTGAATCGGTTCCATGAATACGTTAATATTAACGTCGTTTAGTCCGAGTGATCATTTTTACTTTTTGTCTATAAAGCAATTTAACAAGCGTCAAAGCTCGTACCTCCTCCTCCTCGCTGTCGTCTTTTTCTTTGTTTTTCTCTCCCAGCAGGTCTAGCTCGGGGACGAGTCTGGAGAGGTTTGTGCTGTCCTCGGGTGGCAGGTCAACCTGTGGCATATCGAGCTGCTGGGACACCAGAGACTGTTCCACTGGCTGCAGAGTCTGATCAAGCATGCCCATTGGCTGCAGACGCAACACACAAATGAAACACAGCATTACATACAACACACACACACACACACACACACACACACACACAGCATAAATGTCTAATTTAAAAACAAAAAGTACAATCAAATGAATTACCTCAAACTCTGAGAACTCATGTGGGACCACGCTTCAGCTTCCCAATTAACTTTCTGAGTTTATTATTAAATATTAGAATCACAGCTGTTACTAAAAAATTCATAATTAAAGTCATTACTGTACAGGTTGAGTCAAAAGTCACAGGACATGTTTTATTTTATTATTGACTTTTTATCTCTGGGGTCATCTCAAATTGTGTATGCTGAGAAAATCCGCACCACCACCTTGTGGAGGCTTGTGACAGCATAAAAAAACTGACTTGACTCACCCTGTATAACAAGCCTTAGGTTGAACAGCTGAGTAGTAAGCCGTCAGTGTAAGAGGTTAACTAATATACATGGGCCAACATTTTCAATTATATTACAAATTCAATCCATTCTACTCATTTTCCTTTGAATCAAATCAGGAGGGCTTGAGGAGTAGCTGGCACGAGCTGACTCACCGGCAGAACGGTCTCGGGCTCCTGAGACTTGCGCTTGACTCCTCGCTGTCTGGAGGGGGGAGGCATCAGAGTCTCGTCCAGAGCTGTTCGACTGCCCTCGATAGATGAGACTTGAAGCATGCTGGGCTCCTCCACTATGGTCTGGTCTGTGACAGAAAAAAAAAGAGAAAAATGAATTCTCTAGCGTTTTAAACCTGCGAAGAGCAACGACAGCTACACCTCCGAATTTATCTATCAATTTAAAGCAACTTAACGACACCCATTACAGTCCCTTAAAACAACTTCTGTTAAAGCAGTTAGAGGCTGAAATGCAAGTTGGCGAAGCGAGCGAGCCGTCTGACAGCTGTGCCAAATTCTGAACAATTTTGAGCACTTTTTCAGCTTGCAATCATCTTTAAATGCACCGTCTCTGGACGAGCTGGCATATAAACAAGTGCCTCAAGACAAATTGCAAATGCACTGCTGATTTCAAGACAAATACACATTATGTCTGACATTTTAATTTAACATTCACCATAATGTTTTGTTACCCGTGTACTACGACCCATGTTAAGCCAGCAGCCACACCACTCTGGGTTGGGCAGTTTGTGATGCAACGTTCTTGCCACATACCATACACTATAAAATAGGCACCCCCAGCAACTGTGGACAACTGTGAATTAAATGTGTGAATTGTATTTTAATTACACATTTTTACTCAGCTCTGCAGAGAAATTCCACTTGTCAAATTGAGTTGCTTAATGCTCAACTTAACCCTGGCCAAATCGGGAACTCCTATTCAGAATAAACCCACCTGATTATCTGTCTGGAAGCTGAACACAGCTGCAGACGGCGGTCAGAGCGTTCACACAATACATTCAAGGCCATATGCGACACTTCAAAGCGCTCGTCTTTACTGTCCAGTATCACATCTGTCAACATACTTACCGATAACATCTCTACTTTGTGTCATCTGCTCTTCTCGGGGAACTTCAGGGTTCTCCAGCTCCCTCAGGAACTCCTCCAGACTATCAGCCTCGCCACCCTTCCTCCTCTTCCTCAGCTCATCCGGCACCAGCGGGGTCAGGCAGCGTGTGAACATCTGCCACGTTTAAACGCTTAGCATTACTTTACTTGAATCAGCACCATTTTTCTAAATCTTGGATTACACTATTCCAGCAATGAGCATTACGAGACTGGATTAAACATTTGGTTGGGCTAATTTGTTGGAGCACAGCAAAAGGCATAAAGGTGAAGAATAATGCTGCACGCTGAGCTTCACACTAATAAAACCTGTACGGAATAAGGTGAAGCATTGACTTTGGCAAGACTGAGTGTTGAGGTACCTTAAGCAGTCTGCCGTTCCAGAGTGGCTGTGCAGGCAGGGAGAAAAGCTTCTCCACCCCTCCAGTCTCCTTCCACATCATCAGCTTCTTGGTAGGTGGAGCCAGGTCCAGCGTGGTCACAATGTCTGAGTAGTCACTCAGCTGGGCACGAATGGTCTTACTGTCCAGCTCCTTCAGGCTGTCCACAATCAGCTTCCTCTTCCTCTTAGCCTTTGTCTCTTTCACTGTGAATGATGACAGAACCTTCAGAATCTCACGCATTCTGCACTTGTCGTTGGGGCAGAGCTACACTTAACTTTTCCTCACCAGAAAATTCCCTAGGGAACATCAAACTGCAAAGAAATTCTATTTTGCTTTGGCTGTTTCTTTACCAGTGATGTCTATGGGCTCCAGGGCAAAAGCTTCCTCCTCATTGGGCACCAGTGTGGTCTGCTCTGTTTGGTCTGTGGTGTTGGGCAGGGGCTCAACAGGGCCTGAATCAGGACTGTCCGGAGCACCTGCTGCTGATTCGGCAACGTCACACAGAGGAATAACGAACAACGAATGAGTATTCTACTCTGTTTTAAGAATATTAACAAGTTAAAAAGGAACCGAATTGATATGGCATCCCATGAAGCAGTAAAAGAAAATGAGCTCACGGGAAAAGGCGTCAAAGTCATCGTCGTCATCTCTGTGGTCTGGGGGCATCATAACGCTGTCCGTGATGGCTGGAGGATCGTCAAATATTCCTCCACCGCCATCGCTGCTCAAGAGCTTATCCACTAAAAACAAGCAAATAGATTTACTTTTAAATGAACTGAACTAACACAACTACTCCAGTAAATCAACTAAGAATAATCTATTTATCTGAAAAATCAGTTCCTAACTGTAAACCACACCATTAGGGCCGTCTACAAAGTACTTACCGAGTATTCCACCATCACTATTTTCCAGGTTGTTCTCTCCAAAGTCATCATAGTCGAGGTTAGTTGATTTATCAGGCAAGTGGGCAGGGCCAGGCTCCGCCTCCAGCAAAAGGTTGGAAGCAGATGATCCGTGGATGATGTCCATATCTAAGGCACTCTCCTCCCTCATGATCTCCCGGTCATCCATGCCAAAGTCACCTGTAACACACATCAGGAGGTCACCAGGGTGCGGAAACTATCTACAAGTCAGTAAACCTATGGGCACATAGGGGGGCACTGTATTTAACTGAATTATTTATCACAAAAGTGAAGCACAGGTGCAGTTAATTTAATTTACTCTTACCAAAGTCGTTGTCAGCCAAGATGCTGAGATTGCCCACCTCCTCCCTCATGGTGATCTCCTCCACCCGGCTCTGGTTCAGCGTGAACTGCTGTGCTACATCTATGTCACTAGAAGAGGGGAAAGTCAAGTCAAGTCAGTTTTATCGTCAATACAATATGTACAGGACATACAGTGCACTGAAACTGCGTTACGCTTAGACCCTGCGGTGTAACAATAACATTAAATAGACGGTAAACAGGAAAAGTGAATTTAAACAGACACAAAAAAAAATCATGAAAATACACATTAATTGTAGAAAAACAGAATTAAACAAATAAGACTTCTGAAACGAACACTAAAGCGACATAAGGCACATGCAGATTAATGTCTGTGGGTATAAACAGTGCAAATATAAACTGTAGTGCCGTTACTCTGAGCTTATGGAGCAGTTAAAGGGGAAATGTAGAGCAACGTCAATTCCACAAATATTCTTTCAAGCAGGGCATTTGAAAATACACTAAATGAATTACAGGCTTTATTTTTAAACTTAAGATTCAGAAAAGCTCAAAGATGAAAACTACAAGCAATTTATCACCATAGGTCAGTAAAAAGTTGAAACCTTTGCATGACAGTCAACCTATCAAGACCAATCCTTGGTAACCCGTATTTTGTGCTGTATTTGATCTGTTCTCAGACAAGCACTTACATTTTTCAGTAACAAAAGTCATTTTTTATGTGGCAAAAACAGGCATATTTAACTTTTACATAACCTTCAGATCCCCTAAAACTAAGTGGTTTGGTTTTGTTACTGTGTGTTTGCGACATGTAAATGCCTAGTTGCCATGCATCATGCCTCACTGAAAAAATTCAGTGTTAATAAAAAAAAATAATAATAATAATAACCTGTAACTTGAATATGACAGGATGGGGTTAAATAGATTTTTTTATTGTATTTTTCTCATGATATTGGCTATTTAATACCAACAGGCAATGACTGGATCACATCACTAGCACAGGGTCTCGAACCCTTGTCAGAACAGGCACAACAGCTACGTGCAAGCTTACTCCAGATCCGGAAGGGGCTGATCAAAGTCATGGAATTCCTCTGGCAAGGTGATGGCGTTGTAAGCAGCCTCACGATTGTCTTCAGGGAGATCCACAACACCTGACGAGCACAGACAATTCAGAACAAATTCAATGCATCTTCCTTTAGCACGGATAGCCGTGTCTTCATGTGCTGAATGCCAACCAGTGTGAATTACAATAAACGTTGAAGACGAAACAATAAATGGGAATCTCGCAGGTATAAATCTGTCATTACCTGGTCGGAAAGCCATTTTGATCTTAATGAATGCCTCATTACAGTCAGCAAGCAGGTATTTGGCTTTCCTGTGGTAGATCCTCACCACACCCAGGAGAAGGTGACCAGATGTACGCAGAGCCATCTTCACCTGCAAAATCAGCACCAATTTAGGAAGGGGGAAGACGGTCTACATACATTTACATCCAACAGGTTTCGTCGCACAGTTACAGCCCAATAACAAACATCAAATAAGGAACAAAAACGCACCTTGGGGGAGATTATGCTTTCCACACTGCTTTCCAAGTTGCACTCAAAGACATGGGCCTTGGTCAGCTTCTTGTCCCAGTGGGCCGCTAGCCAGATTTTGGCCAACGGCCCACGTTTGCTGAGGACGAAGTGGGCGTAAAACATTGCCCCTCAAAGATCACTCAAAGATAAAGGGGCTGCAACACCTGGGAGACACAAAACAAATTACAGCAACTTGTTGCTCTTGAAAGAACCACTGACACACCTGATCTTCACCCATCTTAAGAGGGTGTAAATCTGGTCTCAAAAAAGGGAAAATAAGCAGATCATAAGAGTCTTAGATGTAGAGTGAAGCAGCAAGCACAGGCAGCAACATTAAAGGGGAACTCCACCAATTTTACTAGATTTCCGCATAATTACACGGTTAACATCAACAATATCGCTCTGAGAGGTTCGTGAAATGCTCTTAGAGTCAGAAACCTGACGTCTCAGGAGCTTAATGCCTCCAAAAGCTCCCTTCCAGAAAGCTATTAGACGAAAGGGTTGGCATCAGCTGATGTCTGAGACACCGTTTTACAGTAGATTTAATTTGCAGCAGAGAGCTACATCACTAACCGTCTACCAGGAATTATTCTCCGAAGAAATCCTACTTTTTTCTAGAATCACCATATTTCATTAACATAACGACTGAGAAGAGACCTGCAGGTTCATCTACGGTCTTGCACAGTAAATAAAATGACCATATTTGCGTTGTAGACGACAGGAGCCCTGGTGATTAACTACCATCACCACTGTAAATAAATCTTAGCACGTCAGTAACTACGTTTCTCTGCAAATCCACAACTTCACGCCAAACCTACCTGAACAGCTTTGCTTACAAATCAGCTTCTGAATTAGACAGACGCGATGAAAAATCGGTGGACTTTCCCTTTAAAGCACAAAGGTGATTCATGCGAATTAACCCGCCGTCTATGCAGCTGCAGGTCATCTGAACTGGTCTAAATGTAAACCCGGGTCAGAATTCAGTTACATGCACTAAAAGCGCCCCGCGGTGTTAATAACGCCACGCATGTTTACATCGACCAGCTGCGAAGCGACGAGCGTCCACGACGAGGCCGAAACTGGCTTCCTATCCGCCAGCTTCTTGTTCGAATCTTCCCGTTCCACCTTAAGTTGTATTTTCCTGTTCCACCTTAAATGGTGCGGTAGTTACTTTCTGGCGAATTTGGTTAGCTGGCCTCCTATCCGCCAGCTTCTTGTTCGAATCTTTCCGTTCCACCTTAAATTGTATTTTCCTGTTCCATCTTAAATGGTGCGACAGTTACTTTCTGGCGAATTTGGTTAGCTGGCCTCCTATCCGCCAGCTTCTTGTTCGAAATGTCCCGTTCCACCTTAAATGGCGCAGAAGTTAACTTGCATGTTGCACTGTTTAAGGTGGAACGGGAAATTCTGATCAAGAAGCTGGCGAATAAGCGAGCCTGCTAACCAAATTCGCCAGAGCACCATTTAAGGTGGAACAGGAAAATACAATTTAAGGTGGAACGGGAAGATTCGAACAAGAAGCTGGAGAATAAGCGAGCCAGCTAACGCTAATTAACCCAATTCGCCAGAAAGTAACTACTGCACCACTTAAGGTGGAACAGGAAAATACAATTTAAGGTGGAACGGGAAGATTCGAACAAGAAGCTGGCGAATAAGCGAGCCAGCTAACGCTAATTAACCCAATTCGCCAGAAAGCAACTACTGCACCACTTAAGGTGGAACAGGAAAATACAATTTAAGGTGGAAAGGGAAGATTGGAATACGAAGCTGGCGAATAAGCGAGCCAGCTAACGCTAGTTAACCCAATTCGCCAGAAAGTAAATACTGCACCATTTAAGGTGGAACGGAAAGATCGGAATAAGAAGCTGCCTTCAGCTTCGTGCGTTTGCGTATTGGCTGGAAAACAAAACCAAACAAACACGAACCGACCGTTGGACAACTAAGCGGTCTCTTGTCTAAACACTTACCCAGACTAATGCGCACACACAACAGCAGGACTGCGAACAGAAACAGCCAAGTTTATTCGTCAGGAGGCTAAAAGCAAACTGGCGCTGCGGCTAGCACGCAAGCTAAGTGGTTAGCAAGTGTTAGCTTAGCTGCTCCGCAAAACTAACAACGCGCTGGCTTCCAAACACGGTCGAACAGAACGCAGATGGGGTCAAAAAGGGACGGGATCAGTTCATTTAGTCCGAAAAGTAGCCTAAACCGAACGAAACTGCGAGTTAAGCGCTAATGTTGCTAACGGGGTTAGCTAGCCCGACGGCGCGGCTAAATTAGCTTAGCGAGCGGTCGGAAACCTTACGCGCGCCGAAAAGGCCGCGGTTCGCGGCTTAAACTCACCATTCACCTGTAACGTCCCCGCGGCGACGTGGAGCGGTGTACGTTCTCCCTTCCCCGCTGGAGAGAGGTTAAAAGCGGTTTCCCTCCTTCCTCGTCCCTCTCATTGAATCGCGCTAAGATGGCGCCTCCCGCTCAGCGACGCTTTAAAATCAGCGGGATGTTTACGGTCGAAATTCGGCTGCAGGCGGAGCGACGACCCAGTGAGGCGCGGGCGGTGCTCCAAACAGCGTGACCGCGCTTCGCGGTCTAGTACACTAGGCAACAAGCGCACTAATGTGACGCGGCCTGGTCCCGTCGCACATGCTCTACGAGACGAGCACACGCACGCGCCATCACAGCGTTGCGGAGCCTCTAAAGTAATGTGGTGTCATCATTTTTTCATCTGATTGTCAAATTATCATGGATTACTATTTTGAGGCCATGAATTAGGATATTGTAGGCACGAGTTAAGTTTCTCATAACTCGTGGCCTGTAGTCGTCCATGACCTCAAAAAGACACAATTCTGTGGCTTTAATATAATAATTCATAGCCTCAATATATTAAATTGCAGTCTCAGTTTACGAAATTGTGACCTCAAAATAGTAAATTATGGCCCTAATATAGTAAATTGTGGCCTCAACATACAATATTGTGGCCTCAATATAGTAATGTTTGGCCTCAGTATAGTAAATTGTGGCCTCAATATACCAAATTGTGGCCTCAATATAGTAATTTGTGGCCTCAGTATAGAAATTCATAGCCTCAATAGACCTATCTTACATTCTGGCCTCAATATGCCAAATTGTGGCCTCAATATACCAAATTGTGGCCTCAATATAGTAATTTGTGGCCTCAGTATAGAAATTCATTGCCTCAATAGGCCTATCTTACATTCTGGCCTCAATATACCAAATTGTGGCCTCAATATAGTAATTTGTGGCCTCAGTATAGTAAATTGTGGCCCCAATGTAGTAACTTGTGGCCACACCTTATTAAAAAATGATCACCATGTCATTTTAGAGGGCTCCCTACCATGTCTCAATTATTAGCAAGGTTTTTCGTTTAATGAACCCCACCTTCCTGAGTTAGACGCGTGGGAATGAAACGAATCCGTAAAGACGCCTCGCGAATGTAAACGGCTGGATTTCAGTTATCCAGGGACACTTTGAACACTAGCGGGCTGGAATTCAGTTTAACTGCTTCTACTTTCTTGACTCGCTGGGATGAGGGTGTTCAGACACCCCCTCTAACTGTCACACGTGCTCTTCTTTTCATTGTCTCTGTTAAAACCGCAGTGACTGGAAACAAAACAATGCGAAACGAGTAAAAATGACTTTAAAACCGTTTTTAATGCAGTAGAATAATGTGATGTGTGTTATTTTGGGACCACAGCTGTGTTTTGTCTCGTTTATCTGTGACAGCAGTATGAAACAAAAGCACAGTGGCAGGTGTCTTTAATAGGAACGTGGAATAACTGCAGCGATTGTTTCTGAAATTGCTGAATAACAAGGCTGTCGGTTCGATTTGCATGCACTGACTTATGATCAGATAAGAGTCACTGACTTGGACCCTTGCTTGAGCTGACGGACCTTTGCCGGCAGACATTAACTCAGTTTTTAACCCTCGGATTGTCTGTTGGCTGTCAGATGTCCATGGTCCACACAGAGCTGCAGGTGGAAGAGGGCAGCATTGTCTTACAAATCAGTCCTATCACTGGGATTTCACACAGGGCCTCATAGCTCCGGAGGAACAGGCCTCGTTTTTCTGGTAATGTGTTTTTTAGATCAGGGGCATCAAACTCAACCACCAGAAGGGCCTGACTTGTGTTTGACACATGGTCTTTAGATTTTCTGCTCTTTGACCATCTCCAGTAAGCCATGATCAGCTGGAAATCTGTTTGCAAATGTAAATAACAAAATGCAATGACGTGCAAATCATTTACACCCTATATTTCATTTAAAAATGCGTCAAAGATGACATATCAAATGCTGAGACTGAGAAATGTAGGTGCTTTTTTTTTTAATATTTGCCCATTTTGAATCTGATGCCAACAACATGTTCCTAAAAAGTTGGGACGGGGGAACAAAAGGCTGGTAACGTTGTGTAATGCTAAAAAAAAACACCTGGTGGTTGATTGGCAACAGGTCAGTAACGTGATTGGGTATAAACACTTCTGAAAACCACTGACTGTGAACACAGTTCATCACTGCATCCACAAATGCTGTTAAACTCTAAAACACAAAGAAGAACCCAAATATAAACAGGATCCAGAAACGCTGCCACCTTCTCTGGGCCTGAGCTCATTTAAAATGGACTGAGGGGAAGTGGAAAAGTGTCCGGCGGTC
The DNA here is from genome assembly GCF_015220715.1 of Pygocentrus nattereri. NCBI lineage: Eukaryota > Metazoa > Chordata > Actinopteri > Characiformes > Serrasalmidae > Pygocentrus > Pygocentrus nattereri. The sequence goes on along the minus strand of NC_051234.1, from coordinate 2,309,341 downwards.
CGACGGATCAACATTTCAAATTCTTTAGGAAATCATGGACACTGTGTCCTCCGGGCTGAAGGCCACCCAGCTTGTTATCAGTGCTCAGTTCTAAAGCCAGTATTCATGATGGTATAGGAGGGCATTAGTGCACATGGCGTGGGTGACGTGCACCAAGGGGGTGAGGGCTAGCATGTCCTTTCTCCCAGTCAGAGCAACACTACTTTTTTAAACTTTTCAAACTCACATCTTCTTTGGCACTGCAATGATAACAGATGTCAGAGTTGGCTGAGTGATGGAGGGAGAAGGAGGACTGAATAAAAAATGAATTATGTAAATACTTCATTAAATAATAATCATTGAAACTGAATAAAAATGACAGTTTTTAATACAATGACAACTAAATCAAGATCACAATGTTTGCTGCCAATTCAACTAAAATGAAACAGAATTATGAAGAAGAAACCTTTTATTCAAACTTTTCTTTTAGTGTGGAATTTTCCATTCCTTTGCGAATGTTTTGTGTTCCCTCACAATGATTTCACCTTCCCTCGCAACGGTTTTACGCTGCCTTGCAATATTTTCACCTTCCCTAGCAACGATCTTGCCTTCCCTAGCAACGATCTTGCCTTCCCTAGCAACGATCTTGCCTTCCCTAGCAATGGTTTTGCCATTACCTCGCAATGATTTCACTGCATCTTCCAATCATTTTGCCTTCCCTTGCAGTGATTTCACTGTATCTCGCAATGATTTCACTGTATCTCGCAATGATTTCACTGTATCTTGCAATGATTTCACTGTATCTTGCAATGATTTCACTGTATCTTGCAATGATTTTGCTTTCATTTGCAAATGCATTGGATTTTGCATGAGTATGCAAACATTTTGCAAGGCAACACAAAAAGTTTGTGAGGGAATGCAAAAATAGCAAAAAAAAAAAAGCAATGTTGCTGTTGTTGCTGCTGTAATGGCACCTTAAAGGCTCAGCATGAGTGAAAGCTTTGAACGGGAACTTTTCTATGTTTGGCTTCCTTAATGTTCAATTCATTCTACTCTAATCAAACACTTATTATCACAGCAGCATTCATCGTAAAACTGACAACTAGAACTGAAACTAAATAAAAACTGAACTAAAACTCTTAATGCATCCGTAAAACTGACTGAAGTGCTTGAAGCCAAATTAAACTCCAAAACCAAAACAAAAACCAAACTGAAAATGAGAAACCAATGAAGATTTCAAACCTATAAAAGCTCTGCGGCCTGCCTGCGCGCTCCCCTCGCCCCTGTAAATCAAGCTCCCATGTGAAGCACATGTCTAATCGTTTTTTGCAGTAAGTGAAGTTGGCCTGGATCTGACCTTGATTTAGTAGCCCTGGGCAGCGCAGACTCATGCTGACATAGACCTCCCGCAATACTTCGCAATATTTTGTTTTGAAATTGCAAGGCTGATGAGAGGCTTTTAAGTATGGACACAACAAACCAGCAGCAAAGGCAGTTCCTCAGAAACATTTCAGACCTCCAGCGTGGTTTCAGCGTCAGGCAATTTTCTGTCTCATCTAGTCTCAAACATCAAGCCCATGCATGCTAATTTGTCCTGGCTGGAAAGCGTCATTTTCAAATCAAGAGTAGCTAATTGTTTTCTTTGTACTGCGATCAGTTTTCACAGCGGAACGCTTCATCTCACCCCATGCAGCGTTCAGGCAAGTGATCCGATGAATATTTAATATCCCACCTGCAGAATCCTTGCAGAAGTGAAAAGTAGCAAAACAAAGACACAGAAAAATGGCAAATGCACGACTTTAATTAAAAGAAAACAACTGTTTTTTGTTATCATCATGATTATAAGTTGTAATATCAGCTATAACAAAAATTGAAAGTTATATATATCTCACTGCTGTAGGAAGAAAAACTCGTTTTTCAGTTTTTGACATCATTTGAAAATACCTGCTACCCTTCACATTGTGTGTACATTTGATGCTGAATGGACCAAAGGAAACGGCCCAAAATGACATAGAAACACGTCTGGTTCCATTGACTTACATTAAAAGTAAAGTGGGTTTTTCCCTCTCCTGTAAAGTTGGCATTTTGGAGATGCAAGGTTTTCTTCTGACATCAGCAATATGTATATATATATATATACATATATATGATCAGTTATACTGCAATTTCCCTCTGGGATTCTGATTGATTCTGATAATCATAACTGTTATGTCATTGCATTTTATATTAGAGGTGGCCTCATTTTAGCTTGGATCTTCTATTGGTGATTCCAGGGAATGGCAACTCAAATGTTAAGAAGAGCCATTTTGTCCTTTCTATCTAAAATAAATGTCTCAGTATGTGGTAATGTACTGGTATAGGCTAAGAAAAAATATAATATAAACGAAAACACAGGCTTACTTTGCTCTGCTTTAAGCTTCAGCTCAGCTGTAGCCGCTTTTCTCGCATCTCCAGCAGGAAACTTCTCTGCAAAAGCAGAACGGTTTCTTCTGTAATGTCTTACAACGTTTGACTTTTTTTTTACGAGGCTGAAGTCGCTTCTCATTCTTGAATTTTCCTATTCCACCTTAAACGGTGCTTGAGGTGCCAGAATGTAACCGCTGCACCATTTAAGGTGGAACGAGAGAATTTGAATAAAAAGCTGGTGAATGAGAAACTGAATCCAGCCTTGCGACTTTTTAGTGTTGAAGAGTTTCTTGTTGCAGATTAAACGTATCAGGAAACCAGCTGAGCGCTTAAAAAAACATTCATCTCCAAATGAACAACATTTGTCTATTTGCCTTTTTGTTAGGACTTAAATCCATTCAGAAGGAAGAAAAGCAGGTTTCAAGAAAGAGTCCATTTCTGGGGTCACCAAGGCTTGAAGAGGTAAGATCATGGTGTGGGGGTGTTTTTCAGGAGTTGGGCTCGGCCCCTTAGTTCCAGTGAAAGGAACTCTTAAAGCTTCAGCACCAAGAGATTTTGGACAATTTCATGCTCCCGACTTTGTGGGAACAGTTTGGGGACGGCCCCTTCCTGTTCCAACATGACTGCCCACCAGTGCACAAAGCAGGTCCATAAAGACGTGGATGAGCCAGTTTGGTGTGGAAGAACTTGACTGGCCTGCACAGAGTCCTGACCTCAACCCCATAGAACACCTTTGGGATGAATTAGAGCGGAGACTGTGAGCCAGGCCTTCTCGTCCAACATCGGTGTCTGACCTCACAAATGTGTCTGGAAGAACGGTCAGAAATTCCCATAAACACTCCTAACCCTTGTGGAAAGGCTTCCCAGAAGAGCTGAAGCTGTTATAGCTGCAAAGGGTGAGCCAACATCATATTAAACCCTATGGATTAAGAATGGGATGTCACTCAGGTTCATATGCGTGTGAAGCCGGATGAGCGAATACTTTTGGCAGTATAGTGTATTTCTTGTGTACAGCACTGTTAAATGAATGCTTTTCCCATAGTACATCGTTACGGTTACAGAATTGTGTAGATTTGTTAACAGAGTCTTTAATAAAGGAAAGAGAGAAGCAATCCTGATTTAAGTTTGTCTTTAGGATGACAAACCAAACCTTACACAAGAAAGAGAAATAGTCTATTGCACATCCACACACAGAGAGCCAGCAGTGTTCTAGACAGTCTGACAACGGAGTTAAAGGGTGATGCTTTATTAGATTATCCATCTGGGTCCTGTCCCAGCAGGTTATTTGATTATATTACTTACAAATATTGTTGATGTTTGATTTACATTGGCCACTAGGGAGCCTGCAGTAAAGGCCTGCAGTAACAGTTCAGCCAATAGTTGCACCGGAGCTCCAAGACGAGAAGATTTCGGTTCATAGACAATTCTGGGTAACAGGCATGAAGTTTTTATTTGGATTTTATTTTATTTTATTTAACATTTTTATTGAATTAAAAATGAAATTGACATGCTGAAATTAATTAATATACCATTAATTAATTAATTATTTCAGATTTTTCTTGATCTCAATTTTTATTGATCAGTTTACACATAAAAATTAAATTTACATGTAAAAAGTAAATAGTAAATACTGAATCCAGAATATCAGGAGTTTTATTTGCACATGAAAACTAAAACTGAATTCAGTTTTTACTGTTAAAACAATCATTTTGTTTTCAACAACCAACGGCACTCAGTAGCAGAGATGCCAGCGTCTTGCTGCCCAAACCTGTTTACTGTAGAAAAAAAAGAAGCACACAGGTTTTCTTTGCTTTGTTTAGTGGAATACTTGCATCCACAAGTCATTAGAAACTAAGTCTAGCTCCATTTCAGCTCCATTCTCCCCATTCGTTGAGGACTCACTCGCGGGTGCCCCTGTTTTTGATATAACAGGGGAAATAGGAAGTGGCCAGACTCTTGGTTCTTGTTTATGGGTGTGGAAATGCATTCCCACCATGCTATGTGCACTTACCGTCACATGGTGTGTTTCATAAATCTGGCCCAACATGTCTAGTTCAGTCTGTTTGTGGTAAGGCTGATACATACAGCCCCAGAATGTGATCCAGTACTGCCCGGTTTACAGCCGTCACAACGGCTGCAAGGCCCAAACTGCATTACTCACACACCCTCATGTTTAATGGAACTGATATCATCTGCTGAATGCCAAGTGCCAATTCATTTGGCTCAGTATAAATTGGTCCAAAGGAAAAACTGAGACTCGTATGAAAGCGCAGATGAGTAAAACTGTCCTGATCGCAACCCAAAGCCACTCATACATCCCAGATTGTTCCCTTCTGTCATACACAGCAATCAGATTATACAGCTCTGCCCTGTCCAGCTCTGGGCAAATAAATATGGCAGTTTGTTCTCAACGACCTCGCACGACCCCCAGTGTTACTCATACTGCAATCCAGTTCTTCGGAGCAGTCCTGGGACTCGGTAGAGTTTAGGCCGCAAATGAAACGGCTTTTGTGGGACTCCACTATTTTATTTGCGTCTGTTAGAACAGAAGCGCATGTAACTGGGGAGGCTGGACTGCTGGAAAAGCGAATACCAGAGCACCAAGTCATACGGGAGATTTTATAGCTGCCTAAGCATAACGGAAGACTGTTTCCACCACTGTCTCTACTAATTCTATCTTGCTATCTCATAATAACAGGATCCTGCTGTGACTTGGTTGAATTTGTTGTTGAATTGTGACTATTTATCTTATAATTAGCACATACTAAATAATCATGACTGAGTATCTCATAAATAGCATGTACTATATCATAATTATGACCTGCTATCTCATTATTATGACATCATGTCTCATAATTATGAATTAGTATCTTCTTATAACTTGCTTTGTGAATTTTGACTTACAATGTCACAATTACAACTTAATATGTTAGAATTATGGCTTACTATCTCCTAATAGCATATTGTCGTAATTATGACTTGGTATCTCATAATAATTATTAGATCAAATCTCATTTAGACAGTTTTTCATAATTATTACTTACTATCTCAAAACAGCGGGATCCTGCCCTGTAATTATGACTAAGTATATCCTAATTAGCATATTACTGTTGTCAGAAGCAAACATTATTCCTCCAAAATAATAACTTTACAGGAGAAGGGAAAAACCTACTTAAGTTTTAATGTAAGTCAATGGAACCAGAATGTTTTCCCAAGTAATTTTGGGCCGGTTCTTTTGGTCTATTCATCATGAAATTTACATCCAATGTAAAGGGATGTGAGCAAATATGAGCTGCTGAATCTGGCTAACTAGTAGAGTAATGGATCAGGTTGCATGCAACTTTGTTTTTGAATTGCATTGTGCAAAGTTGCACGGAAATCATGTTGCATGCAACTCACAACATGCTAGTTGCATGAGAGTTTCACCATGCAAAGCTGGCCTCAAGCATGCAGGTTGCACGTGGTGGGGTATGAATGTAAAGGGTATTTTCAAATGATGTCACAAACTGAAAACGGTCAAAAATGAAGATTTGTGGCTTTCTTCCAACACGAGCAACATACTATATCATAATTATGACCTGCTATCTATGAAGACTTAATAGGAATTAGTATCTCATAATAATGACTTACCTTGTCCATTTACAATCTCATAATTACAACTTAATATGTCAGAATTATGATTTAGTATCTCATAAAAATAACTGTGTTGTAATTATGACTTACTGCTGCAAATGTTAAGTAAACAGACAAACAAATTAATAAATAAATGTAAAATTAATTTAATGTTGATTTTTGCTTCTAAATCAAAGACGCTCATCCTGGAGAACCAGTGTCCAGAACATTGTTGTCCATGTAGCAGAAGACACAAAAAAGTGCGTTTAATTGAAAGGCTGGCATTGAAACCCCCCATTCTAAGCACTACCATCATATTTGTGTACAGAAGAGGGAGATCTGATCTAAGCCTGACACGCTGTATGACATATCACATTATGGGAAACACCGGGTTGGATTAGAATGTTATCTGAGCCTAGAGCTTAGCATGTTAGATAACGCTCGTGGCGTGGCTATCAGGGCCAGCAATCATCACAAAACTCTTTTATGTGGTCGTGTTTGTCTGTAAATATATTGGAGTGATTCGGTAAAAGCTGTTATATCACCCATTCAGATTAGAAGAGAGAAAGGAGAGGTATTAGAAAGACGTGGAGTATGAACCAGTTTTATTAAGCAGACAGTTTACAGTGGTCATCCGCCAAGCTACTGTAAAATATTCAATACACACAAAAATGACTAGAACTAATTCAATTTGTATTATGTATTATCTGCCCAAGTCAATTAGATCAAGATTAAGTGACCCTTATTAGTCCCACAATGGGGAAATTTGACCTCCGCAGTCTAATCCATCCGTGCGGTGAAACACCACATACACACTAGTGAACGCACATACTAGGGGGCAGTGAGCACACTTACCCAGGGCAGTGGGCAGTCCTATCCGCAGCACCCAGGGAGCACTTAGGGGTTAGGTGCCTTGCTCAAATATTCCATAGTCAACGAAGTGGTCGGCCATGTAAAATGACAGAGCGGGGTCAGCGGATGCTGAGGGGCATAGTGCGCAGAGGTCACCGACTTTCTGCAGAGTCAATCACTACAGACCTCCAAACTTCATGTGGCCTTCAGAGCAGCTCAAGAACAGCGTAGAGAGCTTCATGGAATGGGTTTCCATGGCCGAGCAGCTGCATCCAAGCCTTACATCACCAAGCGCAATGCAAAGCGTGGAATGCAGTGGAGTAAAGCGCCGCCACTGGACTCTAGAGCAGTGGAGACGAGTTCTCTGGAGTGACCAATCACGCTACTTGAGATAACGACAATATGGTTTGAGGCAACTGTGTGGTGACTTGGCTGGGTTTAGGCTGTGATGCTTTCATGCAACTTTAGTTGCTTGAAACCTACATGAAACTAAACTGCAATTTAGCTGCATGATGTAAAATGACCTGCAACTCACTCGAAACTTAGTCACAACACATGCAAGTGTGTTACCTTTGTGAAACAAGTTTCATGACACAGTCAATGGCAATACTGTATCAAGTGATCTCGTCGATTGATTGATTTCACCAGATCAGTGGGCAAGAAAATAAAACAGATGATGATTTACTGGACTTTTTCTGTTGATGCCAAAATTGCTCAGATTCATTTGCAATCCGAGAATTTCCAAGCAATCCAAGACGCGGAACGTGGTTCTCGATAAACCAGTGCTTCTAGGACTTGATAAGCGAGACATAGACCATGAGTGAAATGGCTACCTTAAAAATTCACTTTCATAGGCTTGATATAGAAACAACAGATAAAAAAACTCAAATATTTAGTGAAGAATTTAGAACATAGATAATTAAAAGTCAGATATAAAAGAACAGCAATGACAGCTGGAAAAAAAAATATATACAAATGAAAAAAATGTGATAATTTCACCTCACAAATGACTTTATTGCAAGAACAATATGTTGTATCCAAAAATATGAGCTGCTGAATCTGGCTAACTAGTAGAGTAATGGATCAGGTTGCATGCAACTTTGTTTTTGAATTGCATTGTGCAAAGTTGCACGGAAATCATGTTGCATGCAACTCACAACATGCTAGTTGCATGAGAGTTTCACCATGCAAAGCTGGCCTCAAGCATGCAGGTTGCACGTGGTGGGGTATGAACTTCCATTTCTTGTCTACGTTAGCCAAGTAGCCCCAGCGCAAAACGAGGGCAGTCGTGGGCTGGAGGTTAGGGAACCAGCCTGGTGACCAGAAGGTCGCCGGTTTGATCCCCTCAGCTGACGGTCCATGACTGAAGTGCCCTTGAGCAAGACACCTAACCCCCAATTGCTCCCCGAGTGCCGTGGATCGGGCTGCTCACTGCCCCCTAGTGTGTGTGTTCACTAGTATGCATGTGTGGGTGTTTCACTGCACGGACGGGGTAAATGAGGTCTAATTTCACAGTGTGCAAACACAGAGACAAATGGTTGTAAATTCTTCACTTAAAGAGGCCAAAATGTCCACTACAATAAAATGCACATGTAATTTAACATTTTTGCCCAACTATTTCTTTATGAGCAGCTTTAGCTCAAGGCAGAATGCTTCAAATAGTATTTCCACTACAAATATGAAGTCAGTTATCCATGACCTCATTACCATTGTGTTAATTGTTTGCTATTAGTTTTCATTCATTTTTTACATGATATAGTGAGACTGAAGTAACTGCAGGGAAAATACAGTGTATGAGGGCTTGGGGGCACGATTCGTTCTAGAAACCCCACCGAGAAATCTATCCACAAAATCTCTCCATGATTTACGGAGGTCTGATCAAAGGTCCACGCTGGGATGTGAAGGGCAAAAAAATAAAAAGGTCCAAGATTAGCACTTCAAAAGGTTTCATACACAGGACTGCGCTTCTTCCTTTAGCTCGTAAGAATTGATTGGAGAACCTGAGCACTGAGAAAACGATCCTAGACCTTAAAGCAAAATTAAGCAATAATACCTGACTTACTGCATTTATGAAAAGGAGGTAAATTACAGTGTAAGCAGAGCATGCGAACAATGGGGTTTGGTTGCCAAGCAACATCAACTAATGGTCAAAGATCATGACCTGTTTTGAAAGAGTTCATATTATGAAAAAACTGAATCTTAAGCACTTTAGGAAATAGGAGTTTCATGTATACTTTCAAAATGATGGTTCTTCAAAGGTTCATTAGTAAAAGAAGAGCGTTCAGGTTCTGAACTGTGAACACTCAAAGAATCCTTTGCATGATTAAAGGGTTCTTTCCATCCTGAAAGGGTTCTTCAGATGGATGGAAATGTGCTGTAGAGGCTTCTACTTTTATTACAAGCTTGAAATCGTAACAATAGAAGAACCCTTTGCAAACAGGTTCTATATAGAACCATCTACAGCACATCACCAATCTTCATCAATCTGAAGAATGCTTTCATGATGCAAGGAATCCTTTGATCATGCAAAGGGTTCTTTGAGTGTTTGAGGTTCTATATAGAAGCATTTCATTACTAAAGAACCTTTGAAGTACCACAGTTTTTAAGAGTGGTATGTAAACACTTTCAGTTTGAGAATGTACCGTTCACTGCTGAGACCATATTAATGAAATTGAGTAACATCCCATTCTTAATCCATAGGGTTTAATATGATGTCGGCCCACCCTTTGCAGCTATAACAGCTTCAGCTCTTCTGGGAAGGCTTTCCACAAGGGTTAGGAGTGTTTATGGGAATTTCTGACCGTTCTTCCAGAAGCACATTTGTGAGGTCAGAGGCTGATGTTGGACAAGAAGGCCTGGCTCACAGTCGCCGCTCTAATTCATCCCAAAGGTTGAGGTCAGGATTCTGTGCAGGTCACTCAGTCAAGTTCTTCCACACCAAACTGGCTCATCCGTGTCTTTATGGACCTGCTTTGTGCACTGGTGCTCAGTCATGTTGGAGCAGGAAGGGGCCGTCCCCAAACTGTTCCCACAAAGTTGGGAGCATGAAATTGTCCAAAATCTCTTGGTGCTGAAGATTTAAGAGTTCCTTTCACTGGAACTAAGGGGCCGAGCCCAACTCCTGAAAACAGCCCCACACCATGATCCCCCCTCCACCAAACTTTACACTCGGCACAATGCAGTCAGACAAGTACCGTCTCCTGGCAACCGCCAAACCCAGACTCATCCATCAGATTTCCAGATGGAGAAGTGTGATTGGTCACTCCAGAGAACACGTCTCCACTGCTCTAGAGTCCAGTGGCGGCGCTTTACTCCACTGCATTCCACGCTTTGCATTTGGCTTGGTGATGTAGAAAGTCGGTGACCTCTGTGCACTCTGCCCCTCAGCATCCGCTGACTGCTCTGTCATTTTACGTGGCCGAGTTGCTTTCGTTCCCAACCGCTTCCACTTTGTTATAATCCCACTGACAGTGGACTGTGGAATATTTAGTAGTGAGGAAATTTCACGACTGGACTTCCTGCACAGGTGGCGTCCGATCACGGTACCACGCTGGAACTCACTGAGCTCCTGAGAGCGACCCATTCTTTCACTAATGTCTGTAGAAGCAGTCTGCAGCCCTAGGGGCTCGGCTTTATACACCTGTGGCCATGGAAGAGACTGGAACACCTGAATTCAATGATTTGGACGGATGAGTGAACACTTTTGGAAATATAGTGCATCTTCACTCTGAAAATCAGTAGCTGCAAATTCCCTGAAGCCTCTGCCTTATTTAAACTAGATATAGACTACCAATAGACTACAGGCAGTAACAGTGCTGCTGTACCAGGAATCTGATTAAAGGTTAAAATCTCTTCACCGCACATGCTTTTCACATAGCCTCTGTGGAAACCATGCATTTCTGCCCATTTCCAGCAAAGCACATATCAGCTCGCTTCATACAGACATCAGGAGATATGAATCAAACTTCTTACCACTCAAGTAATGCATTTAATTGTAAGATATTTAATTAGGATTCCTCGGGTGTTATCTCCCACCGAGGCCGCTCTCCTGCAGCGACTCTCTCTCCCCGAGCGGCCACCCGCATTAGCATTTTTTTCATTAAAAAAGCCTCAGCGCGAGCTGCCCGATGCCCTGACCGATTACAGTAAGCCGCAGTGGTCATGTTCAAACAACGTAGACGAGCCGGGTAGGCCCGCCGGCTGGCCAGCCCACGTCCCTGGAAGAGATCAGCCAGCCTCAGTGATGTTATTTATGCATGTCTGAACCAATAGTGGGGAGATTTGCATGAGATTCGGGTCAGCATGAACATGCGGGGGTACGATTCAGTTTGGCCCCGTGCAACGTAGTGAAAAAAAGCAAGCAAGGATGCCAACCAGGCATGCAGTGCAAGTCTAGGAGGAACACGTAAATGGCAAGTAGACTTCTGCAATATGCTCAGGGAAACCGACTCGGAGCTGTCAATGATTTATGAGTCAGTGAAAGTTCCCTCATCCCATCAAGCGTGCCTAAGCTTTCGCAAGAGAGGTAAAGGCAATCCGCAAAGAGGCAGACGGATCATAGTCCGCCACACACGCACACGTCACGGATTCGTCCCGCTAGACATACATTATTATTAGCCCGTGTGGAACGAGGCCTAGAAAATTCTCTCTAGGCCCCAAGAAATAATCTCCCTCCCGTACTGTATGCTCAACACCCCGTACAGCCTCTGAACATAATCAGCTCCCAGACTTGGAACGCTTGCTCTCCGGATGTGCAGCAGCAGCTGCCTTTGAAACTATTTCAAATGAATTGGGATTCAGAACCTTTGCATAATTGAATTAAGAGGTAAACAGTGTGTTTCAGAGAGGTTCGGAGTGAAATGCTAGTGTGTTTAACGCCTCTAAAAGCTCTTAAAGGGTATAAATATGCTGCCTGTTTATGACCTACAACGTATTTTTAAAATCCATTAATGGAGGTGACACGTTTCAGTTATGCTGACCAGCTAAATCAGCGCAAGTCTACATGAATCAGCATTTTTTTTTTCCCAGCAAGGAAAGTAAAACAGTCTCCAAAGAAACGGATTTTTCACATGGATCACTATTTCACCAACACTGCATATCACGGTTGGAAGAAAACCTCGTATCTCCAAAACAGTAACTAAGCCGAAGGAGAATACCTGCTTTACTTTTAACGTGGGTCAATGGAACCAGACTCCCCCCAACTTCCCCAATCAAGGAATTTTAGGTCATTTCTTTTGGTCCATTCATCATTAAATTGACGTACAGTGTAAAGAGCAACAGGCATTTTCAAACGGTCAAAAACGGGAAAACACCAAAAATGGAGAGACGAGTTTTTCTTCCACTAACAGCGCAAATATAAAAGTTGAGATGTGCAGGTTCACTGGTGGTTTTGGATATTAAATAAAATGGCAAAGAAATGCAAGTTTCTGTACAGTAAACAACTTCCCATCTGACCATCCTCAATGACTGTTTACATCTCAGCTATTCATTCAAGCACAATCTGACAAATAAGTGTGATAATCGTTTTTTTTTTTTAGGGGGGGGGGGGGGGGGGGTCTATTTCTGACTATTTCTGTTTCCATAGCTGTTCCACAAAGCATTTCAAACGTCGGTCTGATGGAAACTGCATTTTCATTTTATTGCTTGCAATTTGAGCAGAAAGTTGATGGAAACAGCTATTTATGCCACAAACATTAGAAAAAAAATACAAGGACTGGAGGGCTGCACCTCCATCAGACGCCTGCCTTTGATTGGTCAGAAGCTCAGCCTTGAATAGTTCAAGCGCTTTTCATGAAAACAAAATTCAAAATCCCGAATTTACAGTCCAGCAGTGAAGCGATGCACTGCGATCAGAAAACCCAGGATTAGACTGAACTGAGCTAAAGGTGGGCCATCTGTCTATATGATGGCTATAGATTCATACATTATATGGATAAAAGTATTGGGACGCCTACAGGAGCTTTTATGTTATCCCGTTCCAAATCCACAGGCATTAATAAGGAGTTGGTCCCCCTTTGCAGCTCTAACAGCTTCCACTCTTCGACCACTTCGTGGCTGAGCTGCTGTCGTTCCCAATCGCTTCCACTTTGTTATAATCCCACTGACAGTGGACTGTGGAATATTTAGTAGGGAGGAAATTTCACGACTGGACTTGCTGCACAGGTGGCGTCCGATCACGGCACCACGCTGGAATTCACTGAGCTCCTGAGAGCGACCCATTCTTTCACTAATGTCTGTAGAAGCAGTCTGCAGGCCGAGGGGCTCGGCTTTACACACCTGTGGCCATGGAAGAGACTGGAACACCAGTGGTTTGGATGGGTGAGTGAATACGTCTGGAAATATAGTGCATGATGTGTATATAAGAATATAAGGACATGGAATACACACGGACTTAGCAAACATTATTTATTCCTCTTTTTTATTTATTTATTTTTTTATAAAACCTTTCTTACAAAACTGTAAGTTGCCTATTATTGTTCTTAGCTCTGTAAAATAAGGTCTTTCAATTACATTGTTGTCCGCACTGGGCAAAAGGGTTGCCATACAATGAATCCACATGTCTGATAAATACACAGATAAGCATGGTCACAGAAACTGTTAACAAAATGAAACCGATACGTCACCGAGATATTTTCCTACGAAACATGGTAGGAATGTCAGTTACAGCATAATTTTGTAATGAATCTCCCAAACAAACAAACAAAAAAAATAAAACAAAATCAAATAAAATCCAGTGTTCGACAACGTAAACCAAAACCAACTAATGTGTAGAACTGGATAAGAAGAGATCTGTCAACACTGATCACCGCAACACAGGAATGGAAGCTTGATTTCCATGAAAGGCAAATGGAAAAACAACTCAGACGTGTCTCGAGAAAGGCACATTTGTGTAATTAGGAGAGAAAAAGAAAAAGCCAGGTAAGATTGTGAGAATGTGCAAGCTGTGGGACTGACTTTAGAAAACCATGACTTCCTTGAGAAAGCCGCCTGCCACAGAACAGCACTAACTTCCATACACACAGAAGCAGCTCGCTGACACGCTTCAGTAACACCGAGGTCAGACTGCAGCTTTCGTTTGCCCAGCGATTCGTTTTCCTTGATTGCAGTGACAGAAGCGAGCGGTTCATTTCGTTTTCCGGCAGTAACGTCAGGCAAATCTTGTACGGAGGAAGGAATGGCACCGCATGGACATGGTAGGAACAAACCGTATTTTTAACAGAGCCCATGTGCAAAAAGAGACTTGGACTCGTTTCTGTGGGAAAATGAAAAACCGTCCAGACTGACCGCAGCAGCTGTCTTTAAAAAAAAAAAAAAAAAACACGACTGACGAAAAGTTTAACAGTCTCCAGATCCGTTCCCGTCTGATCTGAATGTTCAAGACACGTATTGGTTGCAGTACGACTGGCCGCAATCGCATAAATCTCAAAAATCTCTTTAAAGGGGGTCAAAAAAAAAAGTGTTTTTTCTCCCACGTGCTTCAACAGAAACAACGGTGCTCAATGACGTCTAGGATGCGTATAATTTACTACCTACACAGTCGCATGCAAAAGTTTGAACACCCCCATCACCTCTACATATCTCTACACGGAGAGCCAACTAATTTTAGAGCTCAATTTTTTTTTTGCTTAATATTTTGGTGGGGAAAAAAAACAAAAAAACAACAGAAAATATAAAATGTGTAATAACCGCCCCCCACCCCCATATACGTTACATTAAAGAAATAAAAAAAAGGAAATGTATGATAAAATATGTTCTCTGTAGAGGTGTTTTATCTTATCTTCACTGAGAAAACTGGGAAAAATGTAAATGCGAGGTGCCAAAACTTTTGCACACAACTTTAATTTTGTAACGATTTTGGATTTAAATCTCAGTAAAGCACCTCTAAACACTTCAAAAGCAAAAAAATGGACAGGGTGAATTTATCGTGCTCTATATAATCAACCATTTATATACTGAGAGACAAACTGTTATGATTGGCAAAAAGAAATCCAATTTAGGAAACAACAGAAACGGAATTCTCACTGATTCTCTCGCTCTTACCCTCAACACAGACTGCAGTATACTTTGGTTTGTTCGTCTTCTCAAAGCAAAGAGTAAAAACAAAACTAGTGTTTAAAACGTCTGATTTTAAATGTGCAACACATCCAGCTATGGCCGACGGGTATTCCGATATGGCAACACGAAATACAACAAAAATTCCTAATTTTGCCTGGCAAGAAGCACGGATTAGTTCTTGGTTGAATTTTTAGTCGTACAGGATCAGACGACGGTTACGTTTGAGAACATTTAAAACGTTACAGACGTCGTAGTGTTTCACTGAGGGACATTCACTCCCCAGCAAGTTAGTTTCTATGGTCAACAACAGTGGCAGTCACAGGACGCTCCCAAAAAAAACTAAAACCATGGTCTAAACCATTCAGAACACATCCCAATAAAAGACCACTAGAGATGTGAGGAAGAAACAAAACAAAAATAAAACCAAAAGGAACGATAACTTTGGGCAAATCTGAGAAACACTTCCATGTCATTTATACTACCGAAACGCAAGCAGCACGACCAAGGAGTTCCTCCGCTCGCGCCGAACCCCTCCGGACTCCCAGACGCACTCTGCTCCGAACCGGTCAGGCACTGTGACAGCGGAGCTCTGCAGGAGAGGCTTGCTTCATCCACCTGTCAAAACCCAAACTCCTGCAGTAGTGTGGAGCAGATGTGTTTTGGTTAGGGCTGACTTTCAATCCGATACATTTCGAATGTTAATGATGCTCGTTTGTTTTCCGACAGTGAGGACTTCATTAAGCACAATGCGCTCTCCTTTCCTTCGCCTGTCCCCTTCCCACTCCTGCCTGGCTCGCTTTCTCACCCGCCCGGCTGCTCCTGGCTGGCTCGCTTCCTGAGGGTTTCACTGGCCCCCCCGTTTGTCCCCTGTATAGTCCGAGACTCCGGGGGGGGCTCTGCCGTTACGTTTGCCCCTTCCAGCTTTGGCGGAAGAGGTGGGCTCAGGTTCGTTAGAGTCTCTCAATGTCTCTGTACTTCTTGCGCAGTATAGACACCTGGTCCTTGAACAGAATCGGGTCCAGCCTCATCTGGGAGTGGACCAGAGGCATGGTGCCAAACCAGCTGGCAAATTTGTTCATGCAAGTCTGCCGCTGGGCGAAATGGTCAGGGTCCGCCCAGCGAGAGGCTCTCGTCGTCTAGCGGGAAGAGAAAGAGGACGGTCAGTAAAGTTCACCTTCACAAAGCCATCGCTTTCGTTTTTATTTTATTGCAAAATAAAATCTTGTTTGCATGGAGTGCTGATGCACCAGGCACCAATCTGGCCGGAAGCAAAGAAGTTCAAGACACTAGGCCAAGCATCAAAACTGAGCTTCATGTATTATTTATTTATTAATAATTTTTAATTTTTTAATAACTATACTAAACATGAAACCAATTGAGCCGACATAAAATAAACAAAAATTATTATAGAACGGTTTGTGCCACAGAATCAAACGTCCTTAACCACAGAACGGTTGGCCACCCAAGACAAGGTCTTCCTTTTTTTTCTGATTTTTATACTTTTAGCCTGTCATTTGTGATTTTTTTCATCATTTTATGTTTCTCGATTTGCTCTATTCTGCATATGAAGTAGGATGTTATGTGTAGTGGAGAAGTTCTGGACTTTCTGGACACCTTATAACAACAGAGGGAGATCACAAATCTCTAATATCACTGGTAGAAACCATGAAATAGTCACGTGTCCAATATTTTCTCAGCTGCTGCAGTCCAAACACTGACCGGCGCAGGACAGTGAAGGGAATTAACAGCATTTTTAGTCAT
The DNA here is from genome assembly GCF_015220715.1 of Pygocentrus nattereri. NCBI lineage: Eukaryota > Metazoa > Chordata > Actinopteri > Characiformes > Serrasalmidae > Pygocentrus > Pygocentrus nattereri. Next base: position 2,292,676 of record NC_051234.1, on the reverse strand, counting down.
TATATTTCATGTTCATTACCATTCAAAGGATCGGTTAGTAAAAATTCCGTAGATCTAATTAATTAGATATTTTTCAGCCGTTCGTCTCTTTTGGCTGAAATCATTTGCAGCCAGATGTTCCGGTGGCCAAGGTTTCAGGGCATTCCTGCCTTGGTGGAAGTATCCGGATACATACTTTGCTTGGGAACATGATGAGATGGACTGAAAGTTGAGACATCTGCGGAAGTCGTTACTAAAGACACATTTGGAAAGAGAACAATGAGCTGATCTTGGCATTACGTTCTGTTTACTTCCGGAGTTTTCCAAATTTAGAACAGTGGCCGAAAGACCAACATTTCTTCGCTTAAAGTTAGACAAGAGACCTGAACGGATTTCCTCAAGATTGCCATGTCGTGTTAATTAAATTTAGTGATAGAAGAATATGTAGACTTCAAACTCTTTCTTTTCTTTTCTTCTGAAAGCAGTGGGCAGCTAATTATGTCTCCACACAATAAGCAGAGCCTGAAATGTGTACCTGTCCCATCATGGTCTCCTTATACTGCTTCTTCTGAGTGACCTTGATGGGAGGCATCTTGGTGACAGCAGACACTAGGAAGTTCATGAGGATATCTTCACAGTTTGATAGCTGGTCAACCATGCTCTTCAAGCTGGCTGGCAGGTAATTTGTATACAAGTAGTTGTAATATCTAGACAGAGGGAAGGGAAAAATGACACTATGATTACATTATTACTTATAATATTCACTATTAAGAAGGTCAAGCCACTAGGCTTCTTCAGAAGGCCCACTGCTGTTTTACAACATATAAATAATGATTCTTCTTCCAAAAGTAGAATAATGTAAACAAAACAAGTTTCAAACCTGTGGTAGAAAGCAGCTCCGGTCAGCACCATTGAATAGTCGTTGGTCCACTTAGACGTGTAGCCCCACCGCTCCTTGTTGGCATCCCAAAAATGGCTCCTAGCCGGGTAGCCTACGATCCTCTCGGGAAAACTTTGCCAAACAGTGAAGGCAAAATCCACCTTCGAAAAAATAAAACAGGCTCTCAACTGATATGATCCTGATTCGTATGATTCCTATCATAACTCGGGGAATGCAAGATAAAGCACAGCGCTGCACCAGCAGCCTGATAAAAGACGACAGCGTGTCGTCACTCACCTCAGTGGTCGAGAGCACAGTGTCCTCATCCAGACTCAGCACAGCGTCTGTTAATATGCTGCTGTATGGCACGAAGCGGCTGCTCATCACCTGGACACGACAACAAACCATTACATGACATGTCAAAGGCTGCCATTTGCTCCACATCGAATGCCTGCGCTGTGTTTTCAAACACCCAAATCCTCCCCAGTATAATGACCATCATTATTCAGAAGACTGCCATTCTCAGCATGACACAATATCATAACGTCTTATGTTACAAAGGATCGAGGGTATTGCAGCCATTATAATTACTAAGGAGGCTGGATATAGGCCCTCAAGTGGAGGAGTTTAAGTATCTCGGGGTCTTGTTCACGAGTGATGGTACAAGGGAGCGGGAGATTGACAGGCGGATTGGTGCTGGTCAGCAGTGATGCGGGCTCTTTACCGGTCTGTTGTGGTAAAGAAAGAGCTGAGCCATAAGGCAAGGCTCTCGATTTACTGGTCGATCTACGTTCCCACCCTCACCTATGGTCATGAGCTCTGGGTAATGACCGAAAGAACGAGATCGCGAATACAAGCGGCCGAAATGAGTTTCCTCCGCAGGGTGTCTGGACTCTCCCTTAGAGATATGGTGAGAAGTTCGGTCATCCGGGAAGGACTGCGCTGCGGTGGTTCGGGCATCTGGTTAGGATGCCTCCTGGACGCCTCCCTTGGGAGGTATCACAGGCAAGTCCATCCGGGAGGAGACCCCGGGGAAGACCCAGGACACGCTGGCGTGACTATATCGCCCAGCTGGCCTGGGAGCCCCTCGGAATCCCCCCCGGGGAGCTATTGGAAGTGGCTGGGGAAAGGGAGGTCTGGGCCTCATTGCTTAGGATGCTGCCCCCGCGACCCGAACCCCGGAGAAGCGGAAGATGATGGATGGATGGATAGATGGATATAGGCAAGCCAAACATGACATTTCCAGTATATGCAATAACAATAAGCTTAAGTATAAGCATTTTATTTGATGAGAAAATTCCCAGATCGATGGATAAATGACTTCAGAGGTACTAAAAAAGGACCGTTTGCAGTTTCAAGAATTTTCATGGTATACCAGTGGCCAGTATACCACTCTCAACAACCAGACAACAACCTTACAACCAGAGAAGTCGATTCTATGTATGTATATATGTTTTTCTCTGATGTAAAGGCGTGTTATTTGAAGCTTCACTGGAACAGCACTGCAATAATAACTGACCATGACCAAAGCAAAAGTGGCACACGGCGTCACACGTAAGGCTGGAAACAAATCATCAGTCGACCGAAAACCTCAGTGATCTATATAGCCTAAAACATCAGTTAGCATCTTGAGTTTAAACGTATATACAGGACAGAGTATATGTGCAAGTCATATAGAATAAACTTTAATAATGTGGAAAAAGTTAAATTATGGGTATCGGTATCGACCGAGAAATTGTGCAGTGTTTCAAATTTCTCTGGTCTAAAAGTCTGAAATCTGTCTGTATGAACTGCCAGACGTTCTTACCTTACTCTCTCCCTCAATGACAATGATGGGTTGAGATGTGGCAGGCCAGCGGTGCTTCGCAGGAAGAGGCTTGTCACAGTTCCACAGGACAATGATCTAACAAACAAGCAGTATCTAATCACTCCAAGAATAAAAACACTTTGTCTAGACACACTTATATTGCCAAAAACCTTCGCTCGTCTGCCTTCACTCGCATATGGACTTGAGCGACATCCCATTCTTAATCCATAGAGCCATCATTAAAACTTTAAGTGATTAGCTGGTAATTTACATGACAATGAATGCAGTTCACTTTCTTGCTGGCCTTTTATACAGTGACACATATTTTCCCCTCCACTCATCATCATCTTTTCGGTTTTAGGTTTTTTAGGCTTTTTGGTAAGGTTATGTGGGTGAACGGGTGGGTAGAGAAACAGTCTCGTAGACTTTTCAAAGACTTCCTCTTCTTTTTAACATCACTGTATGGCATTTTAATAAAACCACTTCAATGATCATCAGAAATAATGGACCTTCCACTGTCCATACCTGGGCACAGTACGGTGATTTGGCCACAGCCACTAGCAGTTTCAGGATGGGTTGAGACTGGGACACCAGGGGTGATACTGCATGGATGACCGCCGTGAACTTGGCTTGCGGTTTGATACCTGTGAGAAAAAGTGATGATGTGATTAGTCTGGGGGGAAAAAACCCCTCATTAAATATACATGCTCCTGTGGTATTTCAACATCAAAGTCTTCACACTTTCATCCCTGAAAAGCACACGGAGTTCAACTACTCTGAAATAACTCCGACCCTTGTAAACGCATAACGTCGGGAACAAAGGCATAGAGAACCCAAACAAGAGAACAAAAGAGACCACAGGGCTCAAAACACAGGTTTAAAGCTGATTTTTAAAAGCAATGAAAAGAATTCAAGTCTAGACTCTGACTCATCTGCCCTTTTTAAGATGAAGCCAGAGAAAACAGCTCTGACAGTTCCCATCACCATAGAATTAGGGGCTTTTCCTTCAAACACGTCAGTGCTTTCTACATAACAAGCACTTTATTTAAGAATTGTGCACTGCTGGTAATTAGACTATATATAGTCATATAGACTATGACGTGGCGTGGTGGGTAGCGCTGTGGTCTCATAGAAAGGAGGGCCTGGGTTCGATTCCCTGGCCGGGTGACCGGGGTCCTCTCTGTGTGGAGTCTGCATGTTCTCCCCGTGTCTGCGTGGGGTTCCTCCGGGTTCTCCGGTTTCCTCCCACAGTCCAAAGACATGCAGTCAGGCCAATTGGACGTGCTAAATTGCCCCTGGGTGTGAGTGACTGTCTGTGTCTGTCTGTCTGCCCTGCGATGGACTGGTGACCTGTCCAGGGTGTATCCTGCCTTCTGCCCAATGACTGCTGGGATGGGCTCCAGCACCCCCGCGACCCAGAAGGAGAAGCGGCTTAGAAGATGTGTGTGTGTACACACACACACACACACACACACACACACACATATATATATATATATATATATATATATAAAAAGCATAAGATCATGCTGCACCCTTTAAAGATATTTCACAACTGGCAGCCACATTTGATTGCTACCGTGGGAAAAAGCACATAACAGCACAAATTTAGAAACATCTAAATAAATATTATTGCATGAAACACCACTGTTTACCACAAAAACCAACAACAATACTGCTTACATTTAAACCTGCAATAAGTCATGTGGGCAATAATTTACAGGTTGGTTTCCCGGTCATGGATTAAGCTCTTAATTGCAATGCCAATGATGAATCACCCTTGGAAATGCTCTTAAGGCTTAATCCATGTCTGGGAAACTGGCCCTTTCAGAGATTACAGCCTCTTAGTTAAGGTTTAAGATGTTTTGCTTTAGTTGATTTTGTTGTGCTTAACCAAAATACACAATTGTGTGTATATAATTGTATTGATAATCTTCCAACTAAAACAAAAATGCTGTGAAGTAATGAACAGTCCACACTTATCTCCATTACTCAATGTCATTTTTGGGCGAAGCCTAGTTTTAAAGTGGCTGTCACAGCAAAAAGCACAGTGGGTAGGCCACTCACCAAGCGGAGCGTAGAAGAAAGGGAAGTGGCCCAAATAGGAGGAGTACTGTGGTAAGGTGAAGAGACCACCGGGATGGTTGTTCCACATTAGACTGCTGCGTCCCATGTGCTGCAACACGCGGTCATGGATGATCTGAAAGTGGAGACACCGTCATTTCGTACATATTCAATGGGATCGGCTCAAAGAAGGACGCTAGGACGAAAGCTAAATAATTAGGACATCCGTTGGTAATCTTTGACGTATTTTACCACTAATTGCTCAGAAATGTGTTCACCGTATACTGACATACGACTAGGTTTGAGGAGAGATGCTTGGCGCTCAATACAAGAGAGAAGTGAAAGGACGACACTTCACTTCAGGAGGCCTGAACAGAAATCGTGCAGGGGAAACAAATCACGAGGCCACGCAGGGGCTACTGCTCATTCTCACATCGAGAAGCGAATATCTGGTTTTATATTGCCACGTATTCCAGAATTAAACGTTGTTTTCACATTCCTCACAACCTGCTGTTATGTGGGACGCAAGATTCACTTGTAAAAAAAAAAAAAAAAAGATTGCAATAATTAAACGTACGCCCCCTTTAATGACAGCGTACACTTGAGCTGGCATGCAGACTGTTCAAAAGACTCTGGAGAGTAGACTGAACCTACCTGAGAATGGTCTGAACACAAGCCTCAATGGAAGGAGTTGGACTAATAAATAAATAAATAAATAAAAAACAATAACAAAAAAAAAAAAATGTCCAAAAACACATTATCTTACACATTTGCCTACATTTGAATTCTGACCTAAAAATGGTCCATTTCAAACGAATAAAATCTGGGATTTGCCGTGTACTCTCACACTTTCGGACCTCCTTTAATGCCCGTGTTTAATACGATTTCAGTACAAGTATATTTTCTAAACGTGCCAAAGAATCATCCACAATAACTATCTGCATGTTAGTATTCCTTCAAGAAGCCTTAACGTCATGAGTATCCAACAGTCTGCAGCCGTGTCTCCTTGAACACCTGTTCCAGCTGTCTGCTATAGACCCTCACGGCAGGGCCTGGTCTGGGTGTCCCCTTACTCACAAACACCAATCCGGCAATCCTCTGGGCGACAACGTTTCCTCTGGAGAAAAAGCGCGTGAAACCGGAGCCAGCGCCAGGCCCGCGTACGTCTGCTCCTTCAGGAATAGCTCAACGACGTGATTGATTGGCCAGACAACACTGACCGAATCCAAAGTATACTATGGCTCTCTACAGTCTCGAGTTCATACTAAAGGGAAAGCGAAGGGAGCCTATGGTCTATAAAGCTGCACAGCAGCGGAGATGGGTTTGGAGCCATTACTGCTCGGGGGCCATGAAAATTTAATGAGAGAGTGTCTTAAGCGCAGTGAGGGATGTTCATTGATTGGGTGGGGGTGGGGGTGGGGGGGGGGGTGACTCTGGGGAGAGGGTTACTGTACCTCCAGTGTAGTGAGCACGATCTTTTCCACAGAGGAGAAGTAGGCCTCCCACAGGAACTGCGTCTGCTGCCGGAGAGACAGGATTTTGTCCTGGTGGATGGAGCGGGTGGTGGAGGGGATCTGGAGCGAGAGAATGTAAAGACCATGCATCAGTTATGGTGCGTTTGATTTAAAGCTGGCTTGGGTTACTCCACTTGATCTGACTTGAAAATAAGACGTAATTTAGGGAGGAATATTTCAGGCCGATGCGGCGTACTGAGCATGTATAATGTATTTTATGCCTAGAAGGCTGGTATTAGAGCCTCCTGCTACTGTATCTCAGCCTGTATACCATCAATTTTTACATTATTTACGTGTATGGATGTATGGCCAAGTTAAAAACTGGACGCCAGAATTGTAGAAATGTTTATCACATTTAAATTAGATTTACAATTAACAATCATGCTGATCTTCTGTAGCTTTGAAAAAGGAAATATTTACTAAAAACTTGACATTTATGAGAAGATTGCTGTTGTGGTGACCGTGGCGGTCCCCCCTCTGACGTCATCTGATCTAGGTCACTACATTAGGTGCTGTTTAGCTACTGCACTGAGAGCCTCCCGGTATATTTAACACCTTGTTTTACTTTATTTGTATCAGAGAGACATTCGCAAACTTTAGAAGAGCATCCATGACGCCAGGCAGACCAGTTCAGCAGGGGGAAACGGCGATAAGGGTGTCCCAAAGATCTGAGATCACATTTAAAATCTGGGATTTTTTTCATTTGATCATGAAAATAAGGCACGAAACTTTCGAATTTTGAAAAAATTGAAAACAAAATAATCCTGAGAAGTAAATGAAAGAAGAAACGCTCACAATTCTGCACTATTTCTAGGTCACCGTTCAAATTTATTCGAATGCGTGACACTGAAAAAGGTCTTTGTACAAAAGTCTCAGAGTCTATGCCAGCTTGAGTGCAGACGGTCATGAAAGTGAATGGAAGACACTAAGATTAACAATTATGCTGATATGATTTGCAATGAAAAATAATATAGTATTAAATTAGAAAGCAGCACAGAGGAGAAGCTTTTCACAAATGTGGCTAATAAATGTTTCTGATAAGAGGTTTTACACACAGTGCTTTCAATCACCACCTAGTAAACAGCAATGTGTCAGGGCCTGAAGTACACTAGATTTCCAAAAGTGTTCACTCCCCCATCCAAATCACTGAATTCAGGTGTTCCAGTCACTTCCATGGCCACAGGTGTATAAAGCCGAGCCCCTCGGCCTGCAGACTGCTTCTACAGACATTAGTGAAAGAATGGGTCGCTCTCAGGAGCTCAGTGAATTCCAGCGTGGTGCCGTGATCGGACGCCACCTGTGCAGCAAGTCCAGTCGTGAAATTTCCTCACTACTAAATATTCCACAGGCCACTGTCAGTGGGATTATAACAAAGTGGAAGCGATTAGGAACGACAGCAACTCAGCCACGAAGTGGTCGGCCACGTAAAATGACAGAGCGGTCAGCGGATGCTGAGGGGCATAGTGCGCAGAGGTCACCAACTTTCTGCAGAGTCAATCACTACAGACCTCCAAACTTCATTTGGCCTTCAGAGCAGCTCAAGAACAGCGTAGAGAGCTTCATGGAATGGGTTTCCATGGCCGAGCAGCTGCATCCAAGCCTTACATCACCAAGCGCAATGCAAAGCGTGGAATGCAGTGGTGTAAAGCGCCACCACTGGACTCTAGAGCAGTGGAGACGGGTTCTCTGGAGTGACCAATCACGCTTCTCCGTCTGGAAATCTGATGGACGAGTCTGGGTTTGTCGGTTGCCAAGAGACGGTACCGACTGCATTGTGCTGAGTGTAAAGTTTGGTGGAGGGGGGATCATGGGGTGGGGGTGTTTTTCAGGAGTTGGGCTCGGCCCCTTAGTTCCAGTGAAAGGAACTCTTAAAGCTTCAGCACCAAGAGATTTTGGACAATTTCACGCTCCCAACTTTGTGGGAACAGTTTGGGGACGGCCCCTTCCTGTTCCAACATGACTGCCCACCAGTGCACAAAGCAGGTCCATAAAGACGTGGATGAGCCAGTTTGGTGTGGAAGAACTGGACTGGCCTGCACAGAGTCCTGACCTCAACCCCATCGAACACCTTTGGGATGAATTAGAGCGGAGACTGTGAGCCAGGCCTTCTCGTCCAGCATCAGCATCTGACCTCACCTGCTCTTCTGGAAGAACGGTCAGAAATTCCCATAAACACTCCTAACCCTTGTGGAAAGCCGTCCGAGAAGAGCTGAAGCTGTTATAGCTGCAAAGGGTGGGCCGACATCATATTAAACTCTATGGATTAAGAACGGCATCTCACTCAAGCTCATGTGTGTGTGAAGCCGGACGAGCGAATAGTTTTGGAAATACAGTGTAAGTAAATGCAGAAAACAAAGGTTCCACATGTTTTGAGTCCCATTTCTATTGCTTCAGTCTTTCTATAGTGCAGTAAAAAAGTCATTTTGGGTAAACATATTCATTAAAAGCAGCATGAAGTCACAACAACAATGCTTTTAAAAGGTTTACAGCTGTAAAGCGTCATTCAAAAGCCAATTTATAGCCCCTTTGTTTGGCGATTTAATGGTGCGGGGACAGAGAGTGCGGTCAGAGGCGTATTAAATGCAGAAACCTGGTACTCCACTTTGACAGAAGCTGTCACTGCTGTAACCCCACAGCGTCCTTTGGCCTTGCGCTGTAAGCACGAGAACTTGGGTCCCATTTCAATTACACTGCGGCTTGTTTCCTAAACCCTCCCCAGCCTGTTTAGTCAGTGAGTTTGTGGTATAGCAATTAGAAACAGCATCACATGCAGAGCAGATCTAATTGTTTTAGCTAATGAGCACAATAGCAAATAAAGTGTTTGGCTGAATGCTTTTGTTTGAAGCTGGTCCAAATCCATATTAAAGCTAATTTCCTGGACTTATTAAAACAGGCTAGGGTGAATGATGAAAGATGAATTAACTGCGGTTTATGTGGAAAAGTAACAATGAACTTTCAAGGTTGATTCTGTAGCTTTAAAAGCTGTAAAATGCTGACAGAGCCTAAAACTGTCCACACTATAGGTGTAAAAATGCTTCAGTACAGTGGACCTGTATCGATCCGCAGCCGGTGATTAAACCGTATTGATTTTGAGATGTAAGAATTGATTTTACACAACAGTAAGAAGCTGAACTGAGCCAAAAGCTTCCTACCCATGTTGTTCTATATGATAAGAGCATGTTTATTTTACCATTCCTGTATAATGTCACTGAACATTCGTGGACAAGCAAAAATGGTCACTTTAGTCCAAGCAGCTGGGCCTTTTTTAGTGGATGAAGTAACAAAAATACTGAATGAAACTACCAAATGAATATACGATTACCACAATAAAACACTTGAGCTGTTCACATTAACACTGTCCCTGTTGTGGATCTGCTGCTTAGATAAACTACTATAATAATGTATTGACTGATATTTGGCCAGAATATACACTACATTTCCAAAAGTATTTGCTCGTCTGGCTTCTCACGCATATGAACTTGAGTGACGTCCCATTCTTAATCCTTAGGGTTTAACATGATGTCGGCCCACCCTTTGCAGCTATAACAGCTTCAACTCTTCTGGGAAGGCTTTCCACAAGGGTTAGGAGTGTTTATGGGAATTTTTGACCGTTCTTCCAGAAGCACATTTGTGAGGTCAGACACTGGTGTTGGACGAGAAGGCCTGGCTCACAGTCTCCGCTCTAATTCATCCCAAAGGTGTTCTATGGGGTTGAGGTCAGGACTCTGTGCAGGCCAGTCAAGTTCTTCCACACCAAACTGGCTCATCCGTGTCTTTATGGACCTGCTTTGTGCACTGGTGGTCAGTCATGTTGGAGCAGGAAGGGGCCGTCCCCAAACTGTTCCCACAAAGTTGGGAGCATGAAATTGTCCAAAATCTCTTGGTGCTGAAGCTTTAAGAGTTCCTTTCACTGGAACTAAGGGGCCGAGCCCAACTCCTGAAAAACACCCCCACACCATGATCCCCCCTCCACCAAACTTTACACTCAGCACAGACGCGCCCCATCACTGAGCTCCTGAGAGCGACCCATTCTTTCACTAATGTCTGTAGAAGCAGTCTGCAGGCCTAGGGGCTCGGCTTTATACACCTGTGGCCAAGGAAGTGATTGGAACACCTGAATTCAATGATTTGGATGGGGGAGTGAAAACCTTTGGCAATATAGTGCATATAAAGTGAGTTTAGTGTATTGTTGTTCTCTGTTTTGCACCAATGTGTAAACAGGTCCTCGAGTTAAAAAAAAAAAAGTTGCGCAATTTTTTAAATCAATATTTAACACTAAAACCACATCCTCTGCAACACGATACACAAAAATGCAAATATGACATTCTTCCAGTGTGTCTGTTATTGTCTGGCTGGCTGCTCTAAAATAACACTATTGTCAGCCCTGTCTTTAAGCATCATCTTACAATTTAAGACGCCTAATTAGGGGTGGACAAAGTGGCAAGACACTGCAAAACAAAAATGCATCACGACGTTTAACTCTTCTGAGGTCTGAGGCAACAATATTCTATCAAACTAGACTACAATGATTTAGAAAGTGCACTTAATCCAATAAAACAGGACTAATTAATCGCTCTCCGTACTGACGCATGAAGGTGGTTAGTGACCACATCCACGTCATTATGATAACAATATACTGCCCGTCTCTAAATAAAATGTATGCAAAAACACTTTATGGCCTTAAATCTACTTCAAACTTTTTATAAGCCTACAAACAAACAAATAGGCACCAAATAAAATGTAAAACACCTCAAAAACATTCTAGGTTTCTATGTACCTGCAGAAGCAGCCTCTCATCCCCAATGACAGCAGCAGTGTTCCAGTCGATGACCTCCGAGAAGGGAAGCTCCCAGCCGTTACTGAGCATGACGGGAATACACGCAGCCTGCAAACACACAGAACGTTACTGCGTACGGCGGCTCAGCACGGACAAAATACCAGTACTGCAATTACACTGCTACATATCATGACTGCAATCCACCTATGAAATATCAACTCCCTGGTGAATCAATATTGTAACCTGCACTCTGAGAAATTAGGGTCCTAAACTGTCACTGGGGTGGTCCCCTCAGGGGTGCATCTCAGCACCCCTGGTCAGGGAATGTAACTGTACCATAATCCATTTAAATGATATTTTCTTTGCAATAACAATTTTTATTTCCTTTTCAACCACAGAAAAGAAAAAAGGAAAAGAAAAAAAAAAAAAAAAAACAACCAAAATAAACTCAAAAAACAAAGGAGGGTAAGAAACTACAGAGGCACCAACCCCCCCTCCAACCCACCCCACCCCACCCCACCCCACTAACAACAAGAGACAGCTTGCTAGACATAACGGTGGGCATTCTAGACATTCCACTGAAAAACAAACACACCAAATAAACCGAGCCGTCCGCCTTAATAACAACATTTCAAATACAACATCCTGGCCAGTCCCATCTCACCCCTTGCCCCTACCACTCAGCCCGGACCCCTCTGTTTTGCGCGTTCACGTCTAGGGTTAGGGTGTCCCAATTTTAGTTGAGGTAGAGGGGGAGGGTGAAGTGTTGGGGCTACATGACCCTCCAAACGGAGTGTTACGGAAAAAAAGCAAAAGACGGCAGGACGGCGGCGCAAAAGACCAAAGAAACCCAGAAATGTGAGAATTTTCTCTGTTAAAATTACAATAACCACTGTATTTTCTAACTTTAATGTAGCTTCAATGTATTTTGGTCATTTTATATATAATAATAATAAATAATAATAAATAACTGCCCCCCTCTTTGAAGGCGTTTGATCCCTAAATGTAACTAAAGCCCAGCAGTGAGGAGCTGAACTTTCCCCTCCTCTGCTGTCCCTGCAGACGGGCAGGGTCGCCTACAGAGCGGCGCTGGTAGCTGATAATGAAGTGATGCTCTTTTATTAGAGGGTCTCATTTCAGAGGGAAGATCTCAACCACTGCCCTGTAACTCAGGAACAAGGGGCAACACTCGAAAAGAAGAGGTGGGGGTAAAAAAAGAAGAAATGGGACTGGACCCAAGTGCTCTCAAATTCTGTATCATTACCTTTAAACCTAGCATATCGCTGCTGTAGGAACAAAACCTCGTATCTCCATGTATTTAGTTTTTCAGCTTTTGACATAATTTGAAAATACCCATAGTCCTATATTGTGGGGCAGTCGTGGGCTGGAGGTTGGGGAACTGGCCCTGTGACTGGAAGGTCGCTGGTTTGATCCCCAGAGCCGACAGCACATGACTGAGGTGTCCTTGAGCAAGACACCTAACCCCCAACTGCTCCCCGGGCGCTGCGGATAGGGCTGCCCACCGCTCCGGGCAAGTGTGCTCACTTCATGGATGGGTTACATGCGGAGGTGAAATTTCCCCATCGTGGGACTAATAAGGGTCACTTAATATATTGTGTGCAAATTCCATGATGAATGGACCAAAAGAAATGACTTGGAAAGACGTCTGGTTCCATTGACTTGCATTAAAAGTAGAGTGCGTCTTTACCCTCTCCTGTAAAGTTACAATTTTGAAGATACAAGGTTTTGATCCGACAACAGCACTCAAAAGGAAGAATTTCCAGAACTTCATTGTGCCAAAGGTTTACTGTCATATAGCCGCTTAAGATGCACCTACGATGAACAGTAACTTGTGAGTGAGCTGGATTTGACAAGATTTAAGATTAACCTCCTCCTTTAACCTTACCTAGTATAAGACTCCACACACCCCGCCTCGCCTCGCCTCCAGGCTTTTACTCTACTGTTCTCTTTTAAAAATTCGGTTCTGAAAAGGTACAAATACCAACTTTTCACCTGGAGAACCTGATTTAAGCTTCACAATCAGACCTTAAACCCACTGCTGGAGCTCTGAGGGAACATTGACATTGTTTATACCTTGATGGACTAAAAACGTTCCAGCACAGAACCTTCATTTCCAACAGTGCAGTCAAATGATTGGCATTATTTATTTTGGGCAAAATACTTTTTTACTCATTACTCATTTCTCATTTGGACGTGTGATTGGTCAGCACACGCACTAAAAAGGCTATAAATCAACATCAGGCTACACCACAAAAAAAATGACATGCAGCCCTATTACAGTCTCTCACACGCTATGGCAGCACATCAACCGCAAGCACGTGTCTCGTTACCACATAAAAGAACGTCGGACGCTCCAAGCAAGAAAAGACCCCGAATGTAACGCAAAAAAGGCCAACCGAGTGGCGAACTGTGATCCACTCCAACGCTGTACAGCCGAAATAACTAACAAAGTCAGGGGAGATGACTCAAAGCACTGCGCCATCTGCTTGAAGTGATGCCTCCCGATCATTACAGAGAGAAGCCGAGTGCAACAAAGTTATAAAGGGACAATACAAAAGGAATACAGTGACTGGAAACCCTGTGGGAGAACAGTGCATTAAATCTGTAGCTGTCGGCTACAATTTTATGACTGGAATAAACAGTCTGCCCATCCAGCAGTTGAAATCAGATATAATTGTGCCCGTACGACGGGATCGTAAATAACAAACAGCGCACAACAAGTCCAAGCACACTGAACAAGAACAAGGAACATCTGTGTTTGAATCTGATGTATAAACAAAGCACTTGACAACGGATTGGCACGGCGGTACCCAAATCCGCACTCCGTGCTACCTGGCTGCTGATGTCCCAAAAGGCATTTCTACCTCAGTACTAATGACCGATAATGAAGCCAGAAATTCTGCTTCATGTCCACACAGCCATTAGACCCTGAAACAATGCACCATCTGTCTACGTCTACCTCGGCTTAACACGCTGGTTTTGGAACGATTGGTCCATCTCTGTGTATTTTAAGGCCCATGAGGGTGGTGGGGGGCAATATTGGGTGCATACGATGCAAGTTCCAAGGGGTTATGGTGGCACACGAAAACAAGGGATAGGGGTAAAAAAGAAGAAATGGGACTGGGCCCAAGTGCTCTCAAAATCTGTATCATTACCTTTAAACCGAGCATATAAGGACCTGAAAGGAAGAATTTTTACCGTTTCATTATGCCCAAGGTTAACTGAGGGTTGGTGGTTTTTGTGCTGGATGAGAAACAAAGGCTGTCTCTTCGGATGGGAGTTAAAACCACAGCTGACTGGCTTTACACAGGATGTAATGTTTGTACAGCAAAGGACATCAGAACCTCCGAAAAGCTCTGTAGGGTCTGTGGCTCCTCAGTTAAGTCTATGTTTACTGTTTATCATCGTTAAAAAATAGGTGGTTGTCGATCTCGAATCTTCTCCCACAATTTTTTATTTTTACCCGATTTTCTCCCCAATTTAGTCGTTTCCAATCCCACCCGCTACTTAGGACTCCCCCAATCACACGATACTACCAGCGCTAGGAGGGTGAAGGCAGCCCAGGCTTCCTCTGAGACCTGTGAAACCAGCCACCGCATCTTTTCTAACTGCCGCTCACGCGACGTCACGGGACGGCCGAACGCGCTCGGAGGAAAGCGCCGACCGCCAGATCTGCTACGTCAGCTGAGAGACGCCTGCACTGACTAGAGTGATGGGGAGAAGGGGGGGCCACCCTGCCCACCCAGAGAGAGCGAGGCCAGCTGTGCTCTCTTGGACTCCCGGCTACGGACGACTGCAGTATCACCCGGGATCGAACTCGCGATCTCCTGATGACACGGCCAGCGTTTAGACGGCTGCACCACTTGGGACTATTAAAATCCATCACAGACACAAAAGGTTTCGCAAAGTCTGGTGGTCATTATGGGGAATATTGGAAGGGATGGGAATTATGTGTGTGTGATCGGCACGTTTTTCTCCGTAATCTGTAACATGTTTTTAATGTTATTCCACTACTGTTCAGCCTCTTTGTTACTGGTGCGGCGACGGACAACTTGTTATTATGGATAAATCTTTGAAATTCAATAAACATAATATAGAAAAGTAAAAATGCCGATTTGCAAATTAATCTAGATTACTAGTAATAGGCCATCGTTAAGTAAACTGTCCTGGGCGCAACTGAATAAAGAGAATAAGACTCAAAACTGAACAGAGATTGGGCTTTGATTTTGTGTGTGTGTGTGTGTGTGTGTGTGTGTGTGTGTGTGTGTGTGTGTGTGTGTGTGTGTGTGTGTGTGCGCTCGCATGTACATGTCCTGCTGCTAATCTGTTAAGCTGGGTGCGAGCGTGCGATTGGCCCCCACAACCCCCTGCGCTCCTCTATCATCCTGCTCCCCCATTCTAATCCCTTCAGTGTCATTACCCAAGCCTCCAATCTGCTGAAATACATACATACCCATATAACCACGGGGGGATAAAGCTGCCACGTGCTTGCGAGCACGCTCTCTCTCTCCCCATCAAAAGAACTCGCGTTAAAAAGGTGTGTATCCAGGAAAGGTAAGCATGATGATGTAATCAGCTTTCGTTATCGTGTTACATTACGTCAATTTGTTTTCTGTATATATCACGGAAATCACCAGTACTGAACAACCGTATGCATCACAAAAAAAAAAAAAAGAAATTGACCAACTGACCATTTGCAAAATAACGACTGGTACGCCTCTCAGCCAATCAGAACGCTACTCAGAGCTACTCAAAAGAAAACATCTGACCAAACAAACCTGCAGTGAGAACGGCGGTGGTAGTAAATCAAAGATATCAGGCTAAAGTGTTACTGAGTATCATTCAATTCTGATACACGCTATTATGATAGTTTATTAAATGCAAAGACTTTATGTAAAAGACAACACCCCCCCCCCCCCACCCCACCCCCCAGCTCACCTAAAGGGGCAGCTTCCATCAATAAAACCTCCTTCTTATTGCTTTACATTAACCAACACGTAAATCTTCACTAAACATTGTGGAAAATCAAAAGAAAATACTTATATAATATAATATAATATAATATAATATAATATAATATAATATAATATAATATGTACTTCAAAAGATTTTCTTCATGCTTTTTAGCCTGACAGCTTGACAGACATAGCAACAGTAACTAAGAGAGGCGGGGCTTGTCAGAATTTTTTGCCGTCGATTATAAAGCTCTTGTAAACAGCAGATGCATAGTAACTAAACAATATGACAACAGTAACAAGCAGCTGCCTGGATGTCAGCCCATTATGCTACTGTCTCATTGGGATTTTTCATCATCTTCATTTGTATTATATGCTTGATTTTTAGCTCTAGACGAAAAAACAAAAGCACTGTACGCAGTTCTTTGCAGCCGTTTATAAATACGGCCCTACCGTTCTGTTGGTGTGTTTTGTCTGGTCCAAGCTTCAGAGAGCCTAAATATAGTGATAAATATTGTGGCGTTACATTTTTACCATATCGTCCAACCTTATGCGCCTCCACATAAACCACATTATGTCCTACAACCCAATGCCATTACAAAAGCTGAACATGCTGCTACAGAAAAAGGCCGTTCCTACACCCACACTGCTCTGGGCCCAAGCTTCAGCACCGAGTAAACTCAACATTAACATTACCTACAACTGAACTGAAGCACTGAAGCCTGAGAGAAGCCAGTTTCACACCCACACAGCACGGCGCATCGCAGCACCTGCACACAGCTGTGGAGAATCCACATTTAGGAAACGGGCCTTGTGCTCGCGCATCAATCCAGCTTGTGCTGCATCATTACTGCAGCCATACAGCAGAGCTAAATGAGCCAACATGTGCAGAACTGCATATTTTTACATACACTTTGCTTGATTAATGAGTGAGTGAGGATATTACCGATTAAGCCGTGTGTCCTCAGTTACACACGGCCCACATAATTCAGTCGCATTACAAGCCAAAATAATCGGCACAGTAAACCGCTGGAACAGGTCAGCGACAATTAGCCAACAGCAAAGTCAATCAGTGGATTTTTGCGGTGACTTACTAAAATAAACAACGGTAAGTGGTGAAATTAATAGTCCTAATATCTGACTGGCTAAGCCGCATTCAGAGCCATTATAATATACGCACATCTACGCCTCAAACTCCGTCACTGAGCCACAGCATGAAAAATCCTTGCGCTGTTCATAGAACAATCTTCGACACTTACGCTGCTCACAGGAACCGAGAGCACCCCCGAAGTAAGAACCTTAACCAGAACCAGGCTGATCAGATAGCTGACAAGCTAAAAGACCTCCACCTCCATCCAAAAGTGCTTAGGGTCTGATTAACTGTAAAACTGCAGTATAAAACTCTAGAAACGCCACTTGAATGACTTACACTTCCAATGTCCGTGATTCAGTCAGAATTCACGTCAATCCCAAACGGCTCTGCACTCCCTAAACAGTGTTCTAGCTATGAAGGTTGAGAAATTCCAGCGTCTACAACCAAACAGTGCGTTTGTCGAGTCCCAAATGACGATTTCATAGCTAGATTTTGCACCGTTGGGGCTGCAGGATCCAGTATTTAAATTCGTGCACTACGCAGGGAGACATTTGAGATTCAGCCCCAGCACGAGAAGAAGGGAGCGTGGCTTATTGCTTTAATATACAATAATAAAACAGTCATAACATAACAGTAAAAACTGTTAATATATGCTTTTCCTTGGAGGGGCTTTATAACACTAGCTGATGCCTTTATAAAGGTCTATGTCGGGTGTTATGAAAGGCTCATGTAGGTGTGATGCAGCTTCACAAATCTGCTCTGAAATAAGTGTAAGTATGATTCTCTGTAAAGTTCGGCTGGCAGACTGTCGCTCTGACCGACTGCAGGACATTAAGAGGGTGATACGGCTTCTGCTGTTTCACCGCACCATAAAAGAAATAACCTGTTGCCCAGACTTTCAACGGCGACAGCGGAGAAACTGAAGACAAAATCATTCGGATTAGTCGACAGGTTAACAGACTGCAGTTCAACTCTGGAAGCAAAACCAAGGTAAGGCTGAAGAAGCAGAGCCTACAGCTACAGCCTGATCTCCCTCGGCTCAAGTGTAGCCTCTCCGTGCTGCCACTCACTTACATGTTAGGACAGTTCACGTCAGCGTGCGCCAAGCTAGACGACAACAGAGGCATCTTCAGACATGAGGTCGCCCGAGCATGTCAGCTCAGACTGAGATGCCTCAATCTAAAGGTGGTGACGCAACTGCACTGATTTTGGGTAACACTATTTAGACAGCACACTTTCAAAGTTCTGCAGAAAACCTAAACCCAACCCTCACCCTGCTCCTAGCACTAATCCTGGTCCAGATCCTTGAGTTTCTGGTCCAATCAACCGAGTTTCAACAGACAGTTTGTTAACAACATCAAACTATAACATTGGGGGCAGTCGTGGGCTGGAGGTTAGGGAACTGGCCCTGTAACCGGAAGGTCGCCGGTTTGATCCCCAGAGCTGACAGTCTATGACTGAGGTGTCCTTGAGCAAGACACCTGACCCCCTGGCTCCCTGGGTGCTATGGATAGGGCTGCCCACCGCCCCCGGGCAAGTGTGCTCACTGCCCCCTAGTGTGTGTATTCACTAGTGTGTATGTGGTGTTTCACTTCACAGATGGGTTAAATGTGGAGGTGGGATTTCACCGTTTGTGGGATTAAAAAAGTCTCACTCACTATCACTTAAACATCAAACCACAACATTATGCCCATTTTACCACCTTGGCTGTAAATATGTCTCAGTATGTGCTGATCTATTAGTTTAGGCTAAAAAATACAAAATAAACAAAAACACAGACTCACTTTGCTCTGCGTTTAGCTTTAGCTCAGCTATAGCTGCTTGTCTCGCATCTCCGGCAGGAAAAAGAACAGTTTCTGTGAAATGTCTCTCAATATCACATCTTTCTTGTTCGCATTTACCCGTACCTCCTTAAACGGTGCCTGTCTATAAATGCAAATAAGTCCAGTTGTCTCCAAATGACCGATGTTCATCTTAAAACTTTCTTTTCGCCTTTTCGTAGCTACTAGCTGGGCGAAACTGTTGTCTGTGTTGCTATGGTGACCAGCCGTCTGCGCTGATCTTCAGGGTTAAAGGGTGAATCAGCAGTTCTACATTAACTCCAGCGTTTAAGACCATTTACTGTTAAACTGTGTTGAAGGATCAGCAGAGCTTTATTTTACTGTAGAGGAGGATTATTTTATTATTACCTACTGATCTGATTCAGCTGTGGAGCCGCGACAGGACAGGAAAAGAGCCGGAGCCTAGACTGAATGCCTGGAGAACTGATCTATTGTCTTTGTTATGACGCAGTCCACATGGCTTCAGGCTATATTTGGTGGTTTATATTCACAAAAAAAAATAAAAACTGTACCAGGTACAGCATACAGGCACCATCAGTGGGGTGGTAGCCTCAAGAGAGTGTCTTCAGTGCCTGTAGTTTGGCAACACAATTGTATATGATGGTGTGCAGATATATAATTATATTCTACAAAGAGCTGGACAATATAACAATACTTCACATTATCGTGATGAATTACATCCTAATGTGTCACAATATGCTTCCCAACTCCATGACTGATTGAAAGAGCACCGAATTAGTCCCGTTTTATTGGATTCCGTGATGTACGGTATGAGAAATGTTGGATATAAATCACTGTACTCATAGCTTTTGTCAGAAAGACTATACATTGTGCCGTACTGTATATTGTGGAAAACGTCCACTCCAAATATCGTGCTTACGTTTTTGCCACATCGGCCACCTTGAACTGTAACGTCTTAAATTGCACTCATTTTTCATAAGTTCCACGTCCTCTATACACTCAGCCGTGGCTCCAGACCTTTTATTTTCTTTATCTAATTAAAAAGATAATTAATCAGGTATGAATGTGCAACTGTACCCTGGGAAAGCGAATGAGGTGTACCTTAAAGACTCATTTAACTGCATGAACCTAATAAGAAGCTGCTCGTTTAATTCCGCTGCATGAGGACCGGAATCTTTACCAAGCATTCGGAAACGGTTTTAACAGAAAACGAGTAGAACAAACGGCTGAATTAGCCACTTTTTTAGCCTCAAAGGGTTACGACACAACACATGATATGACCTTAAGATCCCTGCGGCAGCTCCGAGGGTCTGTTTGCACTGTTTGTGCCTTGGGATATGAAAATGGACCCAGACAGCGGTCGTTTTTTCTGACGCCGTATTTCCACCAGTCACATATCCAGTAAAACGGTAAAATTCGGAAATGTTTCAAAATCAACTTTAAAAAAAAAACTGAATTTCACAGTTTCTAAACAATCGCAATAGGACTGACATTTAAACTGCGCTTGGACTGCGAGGTGGACTGTGTTCCCTGGACGGTGTGTGCGTGCCCAAGAAGCCCAACACCGAGCTGGGTGTTATCATCAGTCTATGCCACGATGCAGCGTGTGCTGGCAAAGGGCAAAGGCCTGGAAGGTGACCAGAGCTCTGCAGTAGCCGACACATGCCTGGAGGGACGGGGGGTTTTATGCTAATTAAGACAAAACAAAGCGCCGGCAACCTGATACCAGTTCACAACAGTCAAAATGAGTGTCTGTGAGGGGAATGCAAACCTACGCATGTACATGACAGCAATGCTTGTTTGAGCGCGTGAGGACACTGTGTGTGCGTACACCCATATATCAGTGGTGGACAGTAACTAAATAAATGTAATTAGTTTCTGTACTTTAGTATTTTTGGTGTATCTGGACTGAAGTTTCTCCGTTCTGGGCGACTTTTTCCTTTCACTCCACTACATTTCAGAGTCTAATATCCGACTTTTTCCTCCTACATTTTGAGAAATCTGCCGTTCCTTTTGGTTTCTGTGTGTATAAAAACGTAACATGTCAAAACGAGAGAAGCACAAAGCCAGAGCACCAATCAGGGCCCAGCGGTCACTTTGTGTAGAGCTGGTTTTGACCTGTTGGTCAGACCGACCCAGTGCAGCACGCGGTTCAACGTCAGCGCAGCAGCGTAAAACTTTGGGAGAGTCTGTTCAACATAAATGATGAACTAACCTAACTTTGTGTAAATAGAGCTCAATATAGAAATATGTCCACATATGCAGTCGAGACTGACGCGGCTTTTTTCTGAATTTCTACAAACACCAGTTCATTTTATAGTAAATGAGTTTGGGCTGGTTTATGTTTATGAACAGACGCCTACAGATCAACATAGTAAAGGAGCTCATCTGTGATCCTGAGTTTAAAGCCAGTTTTTATTCAACTTAAACTTGGAACTAAGTTGTAAATAAATCTGAAACTGAAACTTTGCTTGTGTGTAAAAAGTGATTTCAGAGCCACTCGGATCTCCCTGATGGAAACTGTTTACCTTCAGTGTTTTGTGCTTCTGATCATTTTAATAGACGTCAGCGTCACTAATTAATGAGGTTCTATTAAAAGACTGGTTTACCAAGAGAGACGCTGGAGGACTTTCACCTGAAATGAGTTCATGAAGCCAGTCTGGTTATAAAAATGATAACAGGACATCAGAGCCAGAATTACTCTTTTAGTACTTTTACTTTATACTTAAGTACATTTGAAGGTAAATACTTTAGTACTTTTACTCAACTATATATATATATATATAAAACAAAATGATTAAAATTCACCTGCAGGGCCTCTAGGAAGCGGAAGGAGCCCAGGCGGCGTCCTCTAGGCACCAGACAGAAAGTGGAGTTGTGCAGCATTTCTTTGTATTCATACCTAGAGAAAGAGAGAGAAAGAGAGAGAACACTTGGATAAGAGGAAGAAAAAAGCTTTATCTGCAATCATGAGGAGCTGGCTCTGGTTCAACAAATCCACTCTCGTAGACATACCCTGGTACCGATTACTACCAAAGTGCTTTGAAAATCCATCAAGGAACACAGCAAGTGTCTAACTCATGAGCTCCTTACTGTGGAAGCCCAACTAAAAGGTCTTTGGTGTTCAGCCTAATTGGTGTGCAATAGTAAAAGAACTGCACAAAACACATTAAAAAAAACAAACAAACAAACAAAACAGAAAAAAACCCAACAAAAAACACCCTTTTCTCCTTACTTTGCAATCTTTGGCGTCAAGTTCCTGGACATGGTTTAAGGCCCAGTCTTTAACTGAACTGCAGTCCCACTGGCGCATTACCACATGAGTCTATGCTTAGCCTCAATCAGGGCCTAAGAAAGTGGCCCAAACAGTGGCCCAAATATTTCAGCTATCGTTTTCGTAAAACACTTCCATAAGCCCAGAATAATACTTCACACAAGTACACGAACACTTTGATCCACGCTGACGTGGTTTCGCTCACGCCTGCCTTGTAAAACTACACAATTTAAGACCAGGCAAGCCGCGT
Organism: Pygocentrus nattereri; assembly: GCF_015220715.1. Classification (NCBI taxonomy): domain Eukaryota; kingdom Metazoa; phylum Chordata; class Actinopteri; order Characiformes; family Serrasalmidae; genus Pygocentrus; species Pygocentrus nattereri. The sequence continues at coordinate 2,270,260 of NC_051234.1, read as the reverse complement.
TCTGAGTGCTGCAGCAAGAGATGCTACAGCGTCATCCAAGCCTGGCCAAACTGCCCTATGAACTCATGACACACCAGCACTTCAACAACAAGTCTCTCAAAGGAATGGCTCGCTCATTAACATGCACTCACGGCCACTTTATTATTTAACACAAATAGCTAATCAGCCAATCACACGGCTGCAACTCAGGGCATTTAGGCGTGTAGAGGTGGTCAAGACGACTTGCTGAAGTGCAGACCGAGCATCAGAACGGGGAAGTAAGGGGATTTAAGGGGCTTTGAACGTGGCGTGGTTGTTGGTGCCAGACGGGCTGGTCTGAGTATTTCAGAAACTGCTGATCTGCTGGGATTTTCACACACGACCATCTCTAGGGTTTACAGAGAACGGTCCGAAAAAGAGGAAATATCCAGTGAGCGGTCAGTTGTGTGGACGAAAATGCCTTGTTGATGTGAGAGGTCAGAGGAGAACGGGCAGACTGGTTCCAGATGATAGAAAGGCAGCAGGAGCTCAAATAACCAACCAGAATCTCTGAGGAACGTTTCCAACACCTTGGTGAAAGTCTGACATGAAGAATTAAGGCAGTTCTGAAGGCAAAAGGGGGTCCAGCCTTTTACTAGAAAGGGGTACCTAATAAAGTGTCCGGTGAGTGTATATGATACATTATGGCCTCTTTGTTTCAACAGAGTGAAAGCAGAAATCGCTCCTCTACTGTCCACAGGTCTTGTTTTTCTGGCTGTTGCAATAAAAGTAGATCTTATTAGAACTTCCACTGTAACAAGGAACACAGCGAGTTTGTACAGCAGGACTGAACTGGCCAGGTGCTTTAATCTGTGTCGAGGTCTGTAGTTTCAAGGGCGGAGCTAGAGATGCTTATACATGCATTTATCTCATCTCGTATTGATCACTGTAATGCTCTTTTCTCTTCACTCGGTATGTCGGCTCGTGACCGATTGCAGGTCATTCAGAATGCTGCAGCAAGGTTACTGACCAAGTCAAACGGATGGTCTCACATTACCCCCGTTAGTCTCGTTACCCTGGCTTCCTGTTGAGTGTAGGACTCAGTCTAAAATCCTTACACTTACACAGCATTGCATGGTCAGGCTCCTATGTATGTGATTGATCTGCTTCATCCATACGTATCAGCTCGTTCTCTCAGGTCGAGTAATTTAGATTTACTGGCTGTTCCACGTTGTCGATTAAAGCCTCGTGGAGATTGAGCGTTTGAGGTCGTTGCTCCTAAATAGTGGAACAACTGCCCCCTTTAAGATCATCTGATTCTGTGGAGTCTTTTAAAAAGCAACTAAAGACCCACCCTTTTAAGCAGGCGTTTGGTTGGTGGCTGAATAAATTTTACTTTTTATTATTTTTCTGAACGTGTAAGTTGGATACAACAGCCGTGTTGCTCCAGGGCAAACCTAAAGAAGCAAATCTGGACACTAAACTTGTCTGGTTAGCTTCATCAAACACAAAGAAACACAAACCAAAAGAAAACAGTCCATGTATAAATGACAGGTGGTTGATTTACCTCACGTTACTTCACTGGTGGTTGGTTAGTGTAGTGGTTAACACCTCTGCCTTCTACACTGTAGACTGGGGTTCAATCCCCACCAGGGCAAACACCCTACACTATACCAATAAGAGTCCTTGGGCAAGACTCCCAACACCACCTTGGCCTCCCTGTGTAAAATGATCAAATTGTTAGTCGCTCTGGATAAGAGCGTCAGCCAAATGCCGTAAATGTACTAAATCAAAGGTTCTAGCTAATTCAAGCAAGCTAGTTTTATCAGCTTTGCCTCTCAACTGAAACCCAGAGGCACCCGTTCATCACCGCAGCCTGTTGTCCATTTGATGCAGCTTAAAGCCAAAACCTGGCAACTTCCACACTTTGAGGGTTGGATGGTGCTACCGCCAGATTTACAACGTACAAGAGGTTTTCCTTCGTCCGCTGGTTTGTATTCGTCTACTTTCATTTTCGTCATTCACAGCTGTAGGAAAAGTTTGGGCACCCTGTCAATTTGCTGACCTTCCGAGTGAAAATAACATTTTCTGTACAATTCAGTGCATAGTTTCTATAAAATGTGGCACAGCTCTTGCACAGGCTACACCTCAATGTAGAGCTGGGCGATGTGGCAGAAAATGTTATCAGGATAGACAAAATTCATATCTTTCGATATCGACACATATCGCGATAAAATCATTATTTCTTTCGAGACTGAAGGCCGATTTTTGCTCCTGGGTGGTTAATCGCAATTTTAATCTATCCTTTGTGGTCAGAACACGACAAACACTCACCAACCAGTGGAACGTCTCACAGATCGGTCACGGGACAGCGGGAGAAAGTGTCTGGTGAGCTGTTTTTACCGTCTGGAAAAGCCCGGCCGCAGTTTTTTTTAATATTCATAATTTAAGAAAGATGATTCTAGCCGTCTGGTGACGAGGCTCGGCTGTCCTGTTACAAACGCTAAACGAGTGGCCAAAAACAGCGCTGACCCGTTTAGCTTCTCAACAACAGCAACTCGGTATGAACAGCAAACGTGATCTGGTTCGGGACGCCGGCGATGGATCACACCGGCTCACTGGCGTCAGTCCCACCACAGCCACGGTATTCAGACACCAGCCAGCGACGACTGGGTTGCTCTATTCTATCGTGGTGTGTGAGGCGTGAACCACAATATCAACACCAGACAAACAGCCCAAATTTTAGCTACGTTTAACCTGAAAGCGGCGCTTTTGAGCCGTGTTTGATCTGCAGTATCATCAATTCTCTGTGCTGTGCGAGTGACGGAGCTGCTTCAAGTTATCCAGCTGCTAAAAACAGCCTGGAAAGATCTCTCCTGCTCTCTAAAGCCTCACAGCTTCCTCAGTCTACTTTAGTTTAAATCAGGGCTTCTCTCTCACTTTCGTTGCTTGTGAATGCACTACTAATAATAAAAAACCATGACTGACTGACTGAGCACTGTAGTTGTGTGGACCAGATGTGACAATGCTGCTAACGCTTGTTAGGATGTACAGAAAGAGGCGAGTTCGCTGCAGTTCAGTAAAGTAACGCCACCGATCTCATCACTCACACTTGGTCACAGAAATCAGATCGCCGGTCACTCCACTCAAACAAGGAATGCTGCTAAAGACTCATCTTACTCGTGCTCGTACGGAAGTGCGCCCTCTCCTGGCGACAGCAGAGTAGCGTCGCTTTCCTTGCAGTAGAAAACGCCACCAGGACTGTCGCTGAACGTGGAAGTGTGAGAATGGTGTAGCGTCTTGGACATTTATCGAACGTCTTATCGCTCTATTGAGGAAAAGTTACATTGTGATAATTATCGTTATCGTTTTATTGCCCAGCCCTACCGTAATGCGATAAATTCAGCAAATAAACGGCACAATCTTCAGTGTAAAGTGTTCTCTGTGGAGAATGGGTTCACTTTCACTTGAAACAAAATCAACACAACGTTATTTGGCCAAGGCAACACATAAACGCCCGTTTTTTCAGGATACGGTGATGGGAGTGGCCTCACATTCAAGACCTTAATACCACCTTTACTAGACAAGCTGTGTTTTTGGACCAAGTGCAGTATGTCAGCCGTTTTTCTTCCCAAACCTCTTTTGCTATAAATCATTTCTGAAGAGATTCATTCCAGTTTGCTGTATATCAATAAACTGCCAATATAAAGAAAAGAGAAATGGGGACCAGCTGTATTTCTGCTGCTTTATTCCCAGAAAACCTTTTATTCGGCTGCACTGGGTAAACACAATGCTCTTGTAGAGCAGCTCCCGTTGGCAACGGAGAGGCAGCTGCACAAGGAAAACGTTCAAGGTGGCACAATTAAATCACCAACATGTGGTCATGCTGAACCAAGTCAGAGTGAACCAAACTATTAAAAGGCCTTAAAAACACATCGTGAAGTGAAGAAAGTGGAGATCAGAGACACGTTCGCTTTTTTAAGGTGTTCTACGCTCACGACGGAACAGAGAAGTTGGAAAAAGCTCTTTCTTCCAAATCCCTGCGCACACACAGCCCTGACCCCGGTGACCCTGCCCCATTCCTTCCCTTCAGGCGAGGGAGGCTGAGTGGGAGGCGGGGGAGACGGGACTCCGCTGAGGAGCGAAGTTTCACTCAGCACTTGGATTAAGAGGCTGTTTGGAATTCCTAATTTAACATTCCTTCTCTCTTCCAGTGCTGGGACCTGTCAGCCTTAGGGTTGCTACTAAACCCCCTCCCCTCCGCCAACCAATATCCCTTAAAGGAGCAGCTCAGGCAAATATGCTAACAGGGCAAAGAATGAATGGTAGCTGGAAAAAAATATTCACATGATATGATTTGCAAAATTTTAAGAGGTGGCTGTTCACTTCCATTCCCTTTTTCATTACAGCTTCATTAGTGTTCTTTTCCTTTCCCGCTCTGCTGGCCTTAATCAATGGCGTGCAGTAGCCTGTTCAACATAGACCGGTAGAAATGCCAATAAGTGGGAAATTATCAAATATAATTTCAAATTGGTCTGGAAGTAAAGTCCTGTTTGAAATAAATACAAGTCAAAAGGGTTTTGCAGTAGTTATTTTAGTACGAATGAGCATTTTAACCATTTACCATTTGAATATTCGCATTTTTATACATAAACACTTCTGTTAGGTATGTGGACCAGTTGGTTTGCAATCATCAGTGGTTGGTTAGTGTAGTGGGTAACACCTCTGCCTTCTACGCTGTAGGCTGGGGTTCAATCCCCCACCAGGGTAAGCCCCCTACACTACACCAATAAGAGTCCTTGGGCAAGACTCCTAACACCGCCTTGACCTCCCTGTGTAAAATGATCAAATTGTAATCACCACATAACTTTCTATGTTCATCTCGTCGGCACATCTTTTCATACATACTTCTTTAGCTTTGTTAAGTTGTTGCCGTTTCTCTGAACGCGAGATGCCACGTCATTTGCTTGTGTCCCCACATTTTCCAGGGGTTCTGAATCAGCCAGTTAAAAACCTACTTAACACTTTAGTTAATACACATAATTAGCTTCATAGTCTTGCCTATGTTGTGTGTCCATAGTCTCAACGCATTGTGTTCTTTCTCTTGCTTCTCTAGCTTTTCCCTCCATCTATACCTCTCTAACCCGAACATGACGAGAATGAAATGAAGGTGAACATTCCTCCCAGGGCCTTCTCTCTCTCCTTCCTCCTCTTCCTCAGAGGGGATGAGGGATGGATGGATGGATGGATGAAGGAGCTGGAGGGTTTTGCCCAAAGCACAGCAGACGTTGGAGCTTCTTACACTGAAAAGCTTTCCCTGTGTTACTGCTTCAGGCTAGCTGCTGTCACACACACACACGATGGAAGTCAAGGACATGGGGTCACATATACACGTGTCCTATATATACACACACACACACACACACTATATTTCCAAAAGCATTGGCTCGTCTGACGTCCCATTCTTAATCCTTAGGGTTTAATATGATGTCGGCCCACCCTTTGCAGCTATAACAGCTTCAACTCTTCAGCTTCAAGGCTTTCCACAAGGGTTAGGAGTGCTTATGGGAATTTCTGACCGTTCTTCCAGAAGCCCATTTGTGAGTTCAGACACTGATGTTGGACGAGAAGGCCTGGCTCACAGTCTCCGCTCTAATTCATCCCAAAGGTGTTCTATGGGGTTGAGGTCAGGACTCTGTGCAGGCCAGTCAGACAAGTACCGTTTCTCCTGGCCACCGCCAAACGCAGACTCGTCCATCAGATTCCCAGACGGAGAAGCGTGAAAACCTTCAAATCTCCAAAACAGTAACTTTACATGAGAAGTCATTTTGAACCATTTCTGTTGGTCCTTTCATCATGAAATTCTGCCAAAAGATAAAGGGCAACAGTCTTTATCGAGAAAGGAGAAACAAGGTTTTGTCCCAACAGCAACGATATACTGACATATTGTGATGTGATTCTGTATAACGGTATGACTGTATTATGACCTTCCTGTAATAAATAAGTTTCCAACTCAGCAAAAATCAGAAGCCACAAACTAATTAAATAAGACTGTTCATGTTAAGACCAGTTTACTGGTCTGTAGCTTAGCCCTGAACCTGGGATCACCGCAGGTAGATCACTTTTGTCCTGAAAACGTATGAAAACACACACACGCACACACACGCACACACACAGCTGCACTGAAAGTGAATGAAGGGCCCTTCCTTTCTGCTTATGTCTGGTGGTGGAACCGCAGGTCAAGTTCCGCTGTTCTATAACGTCACTGAGAAAAGCTAATGAATCACAACCTGGCGCCTCTGCAAGCGCGCACACACACACACACACACACACACACACACGCGGTGTGCAACTGACATCGACATCTACTTATAATATACTGAAGGCCGGCTGAAAAACAATGAAAGGAAAGAGTGAACACAGAAAAATACGTCTATAATTCACCCAGCACAGCACGGCACGGCACAGCCGTCTTAAGGCACGACACCTTTCAGCAACAATGACGTACAAGGATGGACATGCCATCACGCCAGCCGTCTCCATAGGCCATGCTGTGAGAGAGAGCAGACATCGTGACAGACAGGTCAGTAGCTAGAAGGCTGAGTGGAAGGTTTAGGAATTTGGCAGGTTCTCTAATTCATTCTGTCGTGTTTCGCTATTTGCATCGCAAATTTCAGCAGCCCTATCGGTGCAGCAGCCCACTGTCAAGCTACCAAGACAGATTTAATCCAGTCTAAACCTGCAAAATAAAAACATTAATACAGAATACGAACAGCTACTCAATTCAGAACTGCAGGTGTATTTTTCATGCCCTGAAAGGCAGAGAAAGGCGGAGAAAGGCAGAGAAAGGCGGAGAAAGGCAGAGAAAGGCGGAGAAAGGCAGAGAAAGGCGGAGAAAGGCAGCACTTCCTCCATTTTTTTCTACAAAGGCTAACCAATAATTATAAAGTATTGCGCAAACCTCCTAAGACAGGGCGCATCAATATCAGCTTTTCCCCTCTGATACTGATACCTGAACTAATTAAGATTAAGTGACCCGTATTAGTCCCACAACGGGGAAATTTCACCTACGCATTTTACCCATCCGTGCGGTGAAACGCCACATACACACTAGTGAGCGCGCGCACTCTCACACACACACACACACACACACGCACGCACGCACGCACGCACACACTCCACTGGCTAACCCCAAGAGACTGGCAGTTCCTTCTGTATGTCTTTCTACTGTTCGCTCCCTCAACAGTAACATGGACTAACACTGACTCTAAAGCGGGAGATGAGCAATTACTGAAAGAGGCCTGACTCAGCCATTCATGTAAGGAGCTTCCATTAGCATGTTTTACACTGTGTGTAGAGTGTTAACTGGCTTAGTTGTGGAGTAACAGTAATTCCAACCGTCTCATGTATTATACACACACACACACACACACACACACTATAATATATATATCGCTGCTCTCGGAACAAAACCTTGTATCTCCAAAACCTTGTATCTTCATTTTTCAGTTTTTGACAATTATAAAATGCCTATTGTTCTTTACGTTGCCTGTAAATTTAATGAAAAATGGACCAAAAGAAACGGCTCAAAATGACTTGGAGAAAATTCTCCTGTAAAGTTGTGATTTTGGAGATTTTCTTCTGACAACAGCGATAATATTTTATATATATACACACACACACACACACACACACACACACATACATATGTATATATATATAGAGAGAGAGAGAGAGAGAGAGAGAGAGAGAGACACACACACACAAAACTATACAACTACTTGCATCTTACAGCAAAAAACATCCTTACATGCTCCTGTTTAAGATCTAAAATAGCCATCCAGAGCAAGGTACGCGTCTTCAAATGATCTCCTTGGTGGCCTGCTTTGTTGATGGTTGGCATTGTTGCCGTAGTAACCAACAGTCGTTGGTGGTGTGGCATAAATCAGATTATCGGAAATGAAAGCTCACTTGGCAACCACTGAGTTCACTATGCACACGCGCACACACACACACACACACACACACACGCACGCACGCACGCACGACTGCCAACCTGTTTGTAATGACTGTGTAATTAGAACAAGATTAAACCCACATTTATCTTCTCAACGGCACTAAAGACACGCGTACACTCACTCACTCTTGTGAGACGCGCACTCCTGCTCACCCCACCATCATTATCCGAGCAAACAAACATGAATACGACAAAGACAAACCAAGAATGACATAAACCATCATACCACAGCTATTATGACAACTTCAAAGGAAAAATTACATGGTATGAAATTACAGGTCAATGGCGAATTTAACACACACATGATGTGGCTGCTGTGTGGGTGGCATCACATGGGCCTTTTCCATTATAATGAGCCTTAATGGTGATACTTTATGCTGTACGTTGCACTGAAACCATTTCTGACGAGCCTCTCATCCCTGCTGAACACCACCGCTGTACAGCTGTAGTAGCCTTCGGGCGCTGTGTTCGAATAGAGCGGCCAATTCAGAACGAAAACAAAAACCCTGGCCGGAGTAATCTCAATACTCAAGTACACGTTCCAGGGATGTGCGTGGATACTGGAGACACTGCTTGACCGTTTGAGGTGCCAGTTCTTGAACACTATAAACCACCTTAACCACTATTCAGCATTTATTACATTTCATCATGGGAAGATTGTAGACTTACAACTCAAACACATTCATTCATTAATTTCATACCCTGAAAGAGGAAAAAGGGATAATGGCTTGGTGATCGCTTTATTGTTAATACCCTAGTTAGACACCCTGGGTCAGCTCTGGATTTATACATTAACTCCAGCATTTCTCACCCATTAACCTTGAAGGCTGGCACATAGACCGCTGGTCATCATAGCAACACAGACAACAGTCTCACAAAAACTAGTAGCTAACGAAATGGCAGAGAGAGAGATTTAAGACAAACATCAATAGTTTGGAGACGATACTTATTTGCATGTATAGTCACTTCAGCTGGTTTTCTGTTACGGTTAATCTGTAACAAGTCACAACCGTCAAAACACTAAAAAGTCTGAAGTCGGCTTCCCATTCAAATTTTCTCGTTCCACCTTAAATGGTGCGGTCAGATACATAGATAGCTACTTTGTGGCACCTCAGGCCCCATTTAAGCTGAAACAGGACAATTCAAACAAGAATCGGGCGAATGAGAGGCCGACTTCCGCTTCGTAAGGAGTCTAAGAAACTCTACTTTTGTGGAAAAGTTTCCTGCTAGAGATGTGAGAAAAGCAGCTATAGCTGAGCTACAGCTTAAAGTAGAGCAAAGTAAGTCTGGACTTTCATTTATATTATATTTTCTATCTTATACTAGAAGGTGAGACACATTTACAGCCCACACGGTGAAACGTTACTTCAATAAAACGGACGTGAAATGTTGTCAAGTGATGCTTTATTAATCCCACAAACGGGGAAATTCCACCTCCGCATTTAACCCATCCGTGAAGTGAAACACCACATACACACTAGTGAATACACACAGTAGGGGGCAGTGAGCACACTTGCCCGGAGCGGTGGGCAGCCCTATCCACGGCGCTCGAGGAGCAGTTGAGGGTTAGGTGTCTTGCTCAAGGACACCTCAGTCATAGGCACTGGGGATCGAACCGGCGACCTTCCGGTTGCAGGGCCAGTTCCCTGACCGCCAGCCCACGACTGCCCCCAACTGCGAGAGAGTCCAGGCACACGGTATATACCGTGGCTCCCAAAGTGGTTAGACTTTGTTGAAACTTGACAAAACAGCTCTTTTGACTGGGTTGTCAATTCCTGGCATACAACAAATATATCAAATAAAATACATTTAAAATATAAAGAATAGCAAATAAATATATTCCTCCAACGAATTACGTCACTGCTCTCCGAGGCAAAAAGATCTTTCAACAGCATCCAATGTGTTGGCTCATCTGACAAGGAAGCCTCCTTCACCCGTCCAACAAGCGTCTCTCAGCTATTTCTGAAATGTTGCTCTGCTTGCATATCTTCTTACAGGAAAATCAAAAGCCTGAGGCCACATTATTTTAAGCCTCCAAGTCCTTTAATCTCGTTCAGGAACGCTTACGGAAGCTCAAATATCAAAATTAGTTAGAACACGCGCTTAATACCTTTATTACACTGGTATTCTCTATTTAGGATTCAGAAGCTTCATCTTCTTTAAGAAAGAAAACCAGCAAAGGCCGTTAAACAAGAACTGCTCAGTTAATCCGAAGAGATAAACTACAGCTAACTTAGCTGAACGCATCAACACTGCACTGCCTTCCACACGGCCGGGGAAGCTAAAAGAGCAAAGATGCCTAAGAAAGAAGCCACAGGTGGGGGCATCTTAAATTACTGGACGATTAGAGGAACGTTCAGTCCAAATTTTGCTATAAGAGGCTGGAAGCAGAACAAGCTCGATGAATAATCTTAAATAGGCAAGTACAGCGATTCCCTATCTACACCGCCTCCAGCTTAGCTCTGTCACGTAACTGCTTCAGGTGGTAACATCATTTTTTCTCCTTTTCTTTCCTAAATAAGCTGCTTTTCAAACTTCACAGCACAAACAACTGATCTATTTGTTAGCACACAGTTGGTAGAGCTCAGGGGCCACTCACCACACCAACAAGGTCATCGCATTTCAGCAAATAAACATAGTTTAGAGTGATACAGAAAGTGGGAGGGTAGGATCTGACCAGGTCTCTATGGAGCAGGTTTGAGGAACCATCAGAACATCTGGTGTGAACTGAAAAACAGATCTAAATGGAAGCGTATCTGTTCCGTCAGATGCTTAGAAGTGCCTACAATATTACTGTCCTTATGGGTGATGAGTCTTTGCACACATTCATTCGGAAAGGCCAACCGGAATAGAAAGCCCATAAACTGCTGTAAAAAAACGGCAGTAGAAGGAAAAACGTTAAAGAGCTCCCTCTTTCATATTAGCTGAAATATAATAACAGTCTATTTGAGAAAAAAGAGCTTTAGGCATGCACTTCGCACAATGTCCGCTGGCTGTTACGAGCTTTCGTGACGCGTGATTAAAGTTTTCAATCGCTTTAAAGCACAACTGGAAAACAAAGTGCGCTTAAGTGAGGAGGAAGAAACTTAAACTGCTCACTAACCACTTCAAAACCACAAGAGCACATGTAGACGCTTCTAGTTTCACCACATAAAAGGGCGCTAATTTCAAAGCAAGCCTGCTCGTCATGCCATGCACTGCATCAGCGCCAGGGCCAGCATCTACCAGACGCCAGTTCTGCAAAGCTGTGCGTCTCCTTCTCCACCCGACGCCAAACGGCTGTACAAGCAGCTGAATTAATCGCTGTAGAGCGGAAGAAAAGCCTGAACTGTCGAAAGACGGCAGTAAAGTCACAAACTGAGAGACAACAATCCAAAGAACTGCTAGAAAATGACAACAAAACGATGGCTGTGTGTGGCGACGCGCTTCCTCCCGCCGACATCAATAGACTCGATGAAACGGCAAGGCCGATGCCATTTGGCATCCAGACAAAAGCAGCTTCCGAAGCGGCGGCAAATGATCACAGATCTTTCCCCGTGATATAAAGGCATTCGTATCTTAGGCCGAGCCCACTTCACTCATTTCCTCATATCCAATAATCCTCCTTTTCTGATAGGGATGAAAAAAGCCTTTTCAAAAAGTCATGCAGCCATTCCGCTGAGCTTTTTCAATAAAGCTGAGTGAATGCAGGAGGTCAGAGGAGGCTCCTCTGTCCACGCGAGCGACCATCATACACCACGATTATACAAAGCCTCAATTTGAGCTGCACAGGCCATATATTAAGCCTAATGCATGTGTGTAATGAGATGAACACAATAAAATATTATTAAAAACGATGGTTACGACTCTCTGTGAGGTAGGAAGACGCTGCAGGAGTGTTTTGTTTGAAAACGGCATTCTGAAAATGATAAACTAGTAGAATCTTCCGTTGTCGAGCACCTACTAATACGTAATACAGCGCATCAGACGTCAGGCTGGCCAACAGCCAGGCTCCTTCTTAAGGCCTCGGTAAAATTTCAGCAAATTCCGTTTTGACTGATCCATCCTCGAACGATGGTGCATCTCTTTCGCACCAACCAATGCACAGCTTGTTTGTCCAGCTGCCATGTGTGTGACAACGTGTGAGCTCACCAATCGTTCACCAAAGTCAGGCGAACGTCATCTCCACAAGTAGCACACCCAGGTCTTCAGAGAAAACAACCACGCCTTTACCACATCAGCTTCGCACCTTAAAACCCCATCTGCTTGTGAAACTGCAGAGGACAGGCAACACCATGGTTCAACCACATTGGGAACGGCTGAAGCTTCATTAAAAAGCAATAGAACGTGTTGAAAGAGCAGCGGTTCAAAGCTGAAGCTCACTGAAAGTGATCAAATGGACACTTGAACCAGTGTGAGCACTAAAAACCCTCGACAAGTGGCTGAAAACTGTGAATCTCTTGGACTATAAACAGCACTCCACTCGCTTCACAATGCTGATGTTTAGAGCAGCCGTTTGGAAACCACTTGTAACCAAGGTCCAGCGATACAAAACACACAGTCAGCCTTCACGTGCACAGAGCTGAGGGCAGGGGAGGGAAGGAAGAGTTGGAAGAGCAGCTTTTAGCGCAAATGTTCATTTCTTTTCACAAAGCCATCATCCACATCGAAGGTCTGCTCTTTTAGATGTTTTCTCCAAAAGAAATGGCTCTGGACATGTGCATACCTGAATCTGAAGGCAACAGACGGACACCACCATCCATTCACACAGGCTACTGTGCTACTAGTTCAGCCTTTACATTAACAGACCACCAGTACATCGCTGTCAAAGTAACGTCGCCACACTGTCCACTAAGGAGAAAACACTTCCTACAGAAGACGAGTCTTCATCAGCTGTCAACACTGTACTGGTCAGCATTGATCCACATTGAGCCACTGGACAGTGGAGACGTGTTATCTGGAGTGACCAATCACGCTTCTCCGTCTGGGAATCCGATGAACGAGTCTGGGTTTGGTGGTTGCCAAGAGACGGTACTTGACTGACTGCATTGTGCCGAGTGTAAAGTTTGGTGGAGGGGGGATCATGGTGTGGGGGTGTTTTTCAGGAGTTGGGCTCGGCCCCTTAGTTCCAGTGAAAGGAACTCTTAAAGCTTCAGCACCAAGAGATTTTGGACAATTTCACGCTCCAACTTAGTGGGAACAGTTTGGGGACGGCCCCTTCCTGCTCCAACATGACTGCACACCAGTGCACAAAGCAGGTCCATAAAGACACGGATGAGCCAGTTTGGTGTGGAAGAACTTGACTGGCCTGCACAGAGTCCTGACCTCAACCCCATAGAACACCTTTGGGATGAATTAGAGCGGAGACTGTGAGCCAGGCCTTCTCGCCCAACATCAGTGTCTGACCTCATAAATGCGCAAATCACATTAAACCCTATGGATTAAGAATGGGATCTCACTCAAGTTCATATGCGTGTGAAGCCAGATGAGCGAATACTTTTGGAAGTAGTGTACCTATTTCTAACATGACCCCAGTCCTTTACATTGTTCATCATTTATAAAAGGCTGCAGTTACACAGAAAGAAAGAAAGAAAACTAGATTAGCTCCATATGTTACCAAAGAGCTCCATATATATTCAATAAGACATTAAAAACACCTCGTGGTGAAATATAATAAACTACTAATTGGTATGAGTAGGTTATATCTTAGTTTGTACTGGGAAAGTGGTGAATAAAATGATTAGTATGATGAGTCATTGCAAAGTTTTGACACTAACTCCAGCACACAAATTCACCTGGCCTCGTCTTTTCACAGAACTGTCTGAGGAGGAACGCACAGCTCCACCACCCCTCCCCAAATTCGGTTCAGCTGTAATACAAATGACTTTTCCACAGCTGTAAGGAAGCAGCTGTACCAGACGCGGGGGTGAAGAGGAAACCTAGAGAGAGCTCCGGGCTCTGTAAACTTTCGTCTTAATTAAAAGCCCCGGGAGTTGAGCGGGCTGCGGGAGGGAGAGGGCTGAGGGTTCAGTTACCCCTACAGCTGGAGGACTGGAGTACGCCTAGAGGAGGGTGTGCAGGGTCACTGAAACTGCCTAACGAGCTCACTAGCCCTGTTGGGCCAACAACCAAGGCCAGACCCTTAATGGTTCTGTTAGAGACCTCATGGAACTCAGTGTTACAGCCTCATTTAGGAGCCTCAACACGTCTATGTTGGCAAGCGTGTCTGCGCTCATGTCTGAGAGCTCGCATTAAAAATGTCTTGGTGAAAAATCTCATTTTCACAATTTTCTCCTTATTCGAGACGCATATTTCGAATTGTGATCTCCATCAAAACTATACGTTTGTATTTAACCTCCCACATCAGGTTCAAATCAAATAAACAGGATCAGTTACGCTCTCTTTGTAGTGAAACATGCAGTTGGTCAGGTGTTCTTTAAGTACTGGTCAAACCCTAAATAATAAAAAAAATTTTTTAAATTATGTTAAGTGACAATTTAACATCGTAAACATTGTTATAATTTACAGAATTGAATTTATCACAACAAATATTATTCCATTGCCCTCAAACTGTGTCAAAGTGTTAATAAACATCAAAATCAAGATGCTTGAATGGAAAAAATGAATGAATTAGGGACGTTTTCATCAGCTGGGCTGAAGCAAAAACACATAAATCAGGAAATTCTTTGAGACGTTTCGTGGGTTTTACGAAAACACTAACTGGTGGTATACGTTGACTAATGTTTGTTTATTTGAGCCGGAGGTCTGTTGTCAGCTCGGCGCTACTAAGCATCCACTTTCTGGCATATTTGGCCAGTTCAGGCTTGACTTTAAGACTGGATCTACACGGGGGAACTTGCATGCAACTAGTTGCATACTGCAACAATTTCTATGCATTTAGAAAGTTGCATGCAACCCATTCAGCAGTTTCTCCAGTTAGTGGCTCATATTCTCTGATACACCGTATCATTCTTGCTTAAAGCCATTCACAAGGTGTTCCTTACAAACCGCAGCAATTTTACCATCTTTGTACACTTTGTCCGCTGATACTTGCCATTAATTTGTTTCTCCATCTATTCAAGCCTTTTCTTTATGTCTGTCACTATAGTCATAAACTACTTGAGGTCTCGCTCATCCTGCCCGAGAAGTTCCACGTTCCATGAAGGACCACGTCTGAGCTCTTCTGTAAGACCTTTCGTTCTTTGGCATCAAGAGAAGGCAAACATAGTCTAGCCACGTAAATCACCATAACAGAAAAGAAGAACAAACGGTGGCCAGTTAAACATCAGTTCATGCTGGCTGACGAGTTAAACCAACCGGTCACAGGAACGTTAGCTTCGGGAAGCTCATGTTTGTTGTCATGGCCCCGGGAACTAAAAAAACTTGGTTTAAAAGTGGTTAAAGAGAGCGTCGCTCTACCCGATCACGTAATGCGTTACTGGCATTAAGACTTGAAGATTTAGTCTGAAGTTCTAAGTGAGTTGCAGAGCGCTCCACGTTACGCAGCTTAAGTGCAATACAGTTTCATGTGCAGTGCTGTGAGAACGTTTTAGGCATCTGAGCAAAAATGTTTACACAGTGGACCTCAGCAGTGAGTTTATCACCATATACATTAGAATAAAGTCGTATTCATAATTCAAATAAACAGAAAATAAACAGTAACAAGAATTTCTCAGGTCCATATTTTTCCTGGACACCTTCACAGCCGCCACAGAGACTCGTTAATATCATCAATGACATCATGAGCTCAATTTACTGAGCACTGATTGGTCAAACCAGGAGCTGGTTTTTAACTACATATAATACTGGGCTTCCTCGAGGAGCGGCTTGGAGATGGGTAAACAAACACAACAACATCCAGAAAATTTCCATCCATCCATCCATCCATCCATCCATCCATCCATCCATCATCCATCCATCCATCCATCCATCCATCCTCTAGAGATGTTGTTTATTCAAATATTAACACTTTTCTCAGCAAATAAACACACGTTGTACGGCAGTCAATCCCTGGCTAAAATTTCCTGACAGTGTAAACTGTAAACGTCTTGACTGACCGACTCCGTTTGGTTTTCGTGAACTTAACTTTGTGCTGAATTCCTCCTCAACAGTCCATTAAGGCAAAGTGAGAGGGAGAAACTGTGTAAAAAGAGAAGACGACACAGCAGGAGAGGACGCGAGTCTCTGACAGTGCCATGACCCATGTTGCCCCACGCCATCTGGTTCCCTCATCATTTTATTTATTTTTAACACTCTTCCTCATTGAAGCTGCACAGGTTTGAGGTTTGAAGAGATCATGGAGTTTAAACAATATCGCGCTGTGCTCACAGCCCTTCTTCTGCCTATCCTCAGTCTGCTGTTTCCCAACACAAACAGATGAAAATTCACATTTGGAATTCCGTCTTTGATGAGCCGCGGCGATGAGCGCAAGACTGGCAGTTAAAATAAACATTATAACCCACGCTCAGGAACGGCACCGAGGATGACACACTCTCCTGCTGAGGGTTGAAAGCCAAGGAAGATCCAGTCGAGCCCTCAACGAACTACCTGACAACATGAGACGTGGCGTTTGCTACGTGTTCAAGTTTTTCTTGGGAATAATCTGCTCATGTGTAATGGTATTCCGAAAACGTCCCGCTCACGCTCACTCAAACAATTCCATTTGATCATGTTGGGAGGGAAACGGCGAGAAGCCGCTTTTCCTGAGACGAAGGAATGGCTTCTTTCAGCAGGAGGCATCTTACCAAGCCTGCTCTTACTGACCCATTTCCACTAAATCCAGTCTCATTCCACTTGTTCGTGTTGGGAGGGAACATGGGGAGAAGCTGCTTCTCCTGAGATGAAGGAATGAAGTATCTCAGCAGGAGGCGTCTTCAGGGCAAGCCCTACTATTAATCACACCGGTTCCCCCAGGAGGAATACGAACAAAACCAGCCGGAGACCATTGGGGATTTTTGTGATAAACATAGCACCACTCTGGAAAACAGACACTGCATAACTGGAAAATAAGACAGTCGAGGAGGCGAGGCAGAGTCAGACTGCAGGCCTCTCTGAAGAGGTTCTAAAACCTTCTCCCCCTTGCAGAAGCAACCCCTGAAAACCATCAATGACAACAGCAACACTTCGCGTTAAACAGCAATGTTCTCCAAAACAAAGCAAGGGTTGGCGTTTACGCCCTGGGCTGTTCTCTGAAACGTCCCCACGCTGAGCCTGTCTGTCTGTCTGTCTGTCTGTCTGTGTGTCTGTGTGTGTGTGTGTGTGTGTGTGTGTGTGTGTGTGTCTCAGGCCGGCTGTGTCTTTAATCCCTAACGGAGCGCTCTCCGTTGCTAAGAACATGAGATTGAACCAAAGGAATGTCCGCCTCAAAGGGAGACACTGAAAGTGTGTGTCATCGGTTCGGCAGTCAGTGGACACACATAGACAGCGCTGACAGTCACATTACACCACCTACTCCCTCTCAGTCTGCATCCGAGATTCGAACGGATTCTGTCTTCCACCAGGAACTCACTTCATATAAATCCTGCCTTCTTAAAAAGAAACGTTCCCAAGTAGTTCTTGGCTTGGATGTGCCACCATATGAAAACCCCTTAATCAGTATAGAATTCCTTCATCAATGAGGAGTTTTTAAATGTAAACAATCTGCTGAAATGTTCTTCAGGGGCCCAAAA
This sequence comes from Pygocentrus nattereri, assembly GCF_015220715.1. Taxonomy (NCBI): domain Eukaryota; kingdom Metazoa; phylum Chordata; class Actinopteri; order Characiformes; family Serrasalmidae; genus Pygocentrus; species Pygocentrus nattereri. The sequence goes on along the minus strand of NC_051234.1, from coordinate 2,252,638 downwards.
CGTGTCCTACAGTCTAACAGCTGTTGTATCCTGACCAGACGCAGAGTTGACGCTGTCGCACGGTTGTGGCTGAACAGTTTGGGGAAATGATCTGACGGTGAATCTTCAGACCGGTACTGAAATTATTCTGTATAAATAAATTTACAGGCCTTTTTTTTGTTAGGCACACAATTTTTTTGACCCAACGTAATTTGCCTGACTACCGGTTCATGATCTCTGCATTAAGCTACACTTTCCCACTTAAAATGTCAGACATTGTTGAATAATGTAGGCTATATAAAAAAAACCCACAACACCACTATTTGAAATTTGCTCTCTTTCAAACTGATATTTCAATACAGAATTGATTAAATCGCTCAGCCCTATCCTGTTAGGGCATTTCATTGGGTTATTTTCACAGTACTCATGATTTCTGGGTAGTTTTTTGGGTGGCCACTGGATAAATAGTATGAGGATAAACAGTATGAGGAAGAAAGTTAGAACAGAGTCTAAAACTACACACACACACACACACACACACACACACACACACCCTTTTTTTCTAACAAACATTAACTGCCTAATAAATTCTCTCAGACTAGACTAGATTGTTTTTCTCTTTTCTTTTAGCGTGTGGAAGGTTAGTCTTTTAGAGTACATAATAGGACAGCATGTAGTTTATTCCATAAAGAAAAAGACAAAAACAAGTATATAAAAAATAAACACACAAAAAAAAGAGTAAATCTCAGCAAAAAGCTTTTAAAAAAGTATAAAAAAAAAAAAAAAAAAAAAAAAGTGCTGGGTAGGGTCAAAAGGTAGGGCTAAGGTAGTAAGGTCAAAGTAACGTTAGGGCACCTCCTACAACCCGGTCTGTTGGGTTGCTCGTATTACCAGCGATGCTGGTTCAGTTTAACCCAGTACGTGTTCTGTTGCATTGTGACCCAGTACTGGGTAACGTAATGACCCAAATTGGGCCGTTTTAATCCAGCATTTGTTGAGTATACGGTCTGTTGGCAAGATCTTGATAATATGAACTTAGGAATTACCTTGGTTGGCGAAATTACGGCTATATATTCCAAGGTTGCCTGAGTCCCTAAAGACTGTTTAAACAAACCAAACATCACTTTCTATTGACTAATCAATCCAGAACAGCCGAACAGATCTCGGCTTTAAAAGTGTTTGCTGCAGACCAAAAGTAGCTTTCACACACTTATCTGCTTCAGTTGCTTCTCTACTGCCTTTCTGAAAAGGGAGGAAAGACTAATCTCGAACGTCGGACATTCCAGTCGAATTTTCCCAAGCTTCAAATCTCTGGAAAAAGTTCTGGTCATCACAATAGGAAAAACCCTCCCTCATCCAGCCTTCCGTTGCTGTTTATTGTCTTTGTCCTCAGCCACCCGTGCTGGGAACGAAAGCTTTTCCATTAACAGAACGGGAAAAACAGCTCATATGGAACATCTAAAGAAGAGCAACTGGAAGACTGGCAAGCAAATGATGACGATATGGGAAAACAAAGCTGGGCATCCAATGCGAACCTCAGTGAACCAAGTGGAGAAATCAACCCAAACACTCCTGACTAGACACTTCAAACAAGGTTCAAACTTGACCATTACTGACCACACAATTCACGTATTTCAAGCAAATGTTCTCAGGGTTGGCGGACGCCTATTTAAGCGATATTCGTCCATTTGTCCAGTTAAACAACCAGAAGAAGACAAATATTATTGCATCTATACATAAACAGACTTGGAAACACAGCGAGGGGGAAAAAAGCAAAACCTTTAAGGCTTAATTTCATTTGCTGCTCCACCAAATTAAAATTAAAAGAAAAAGAAACAATCTATCAAAGTCCTTCCCACAGCGCTGAGAGGTCCCGGGTTCCTGGAGCGCTGGAGGAGTTCAAAGGAGGATTCATGAAATATTTAGAGCAGCTCGGAGCAGAGTCTCTCCCTGCCTCTCTGTTCTCTCTGACCCCGGGTTAATTTATCTAATTGCTGCACAAAGGAGTCACATTCGCCTCTTTCAGCTTTCCCTCAATCTGCACAGATTCATCACTCCTTCCTTTCTTTCGGGTCTTTCTCTGCCTGTTCCGCAGCAGGTCTGCGGAAAAAAAAGAACAAAAAAATCCAAAGCGACCACTTGCATATCGATCAAACAACCACGGATAAGGCCTGGAAGAAGATGTCAGCTTGGATGACGTCTCAGACAAACTTCTGATCATGCAGAACCTCTATTAAACCAAAGGAATCCAACTCTGCGTCACACGGAAAGCTTCAATTGTAATCAAAAGACAGAAATCAAGAAGAAGCGTGAAAATCCTGTCTGTAAAAAGAGGACAAATGCCTTGAAAAAAGACCCTTAATCCAGAGTCACTCGTCTGTGTGAAATCTTAGTAACTCAAGCCCAACTTCCTGAAAGAGATACGTTACTCTGGACAGATAATTACATAGCAGGAATTTGTCTGTTCCTGGGCCAGGAGGGTCATGGGGAGCAGGATTCAGACGGAGCAAGATGTCGGAGTCTTGAGCGTGAAGAAAAATGGCTAGAAAGAACGTTAAAAGAGCGATTTGACCACGTCTATTCATTAAATTTGCGTATTTTTTTTTCTCAAAATGTATAGGCGTTCATACGATAAAGCACTTTGAACTTGAGTCTGTGTACTGAAGTTTTACTGCCTCAGTAACTGCTGTGTTTATGTCTGTTATCTGACTGCGTGGCTCTTTGTTTCTTGTTGCACCGTGTCGTTCCTCGAGGAACGCAATTTCACTCCACGGTGTAGTTGTACATAAACGGAATGACAATAAAAGCCTCTTGACTTGACTCCTGACATGATGGCTTCCATCAGAAAGTGGAAAATTCACATTCAAAACGGTCAAAAAGGCTCAAAAACTATGTGCTGCTGAAGGAAAAGAATACGCTGCAAATGAGGTAACGGCTGTAGAACATCTGTAATAACACACTGCAATATTTCTATCTGCGGTTCCAAACAGGCAGTGGCAGGGAAGAAATCCATAAGCACAAGGAGGCTTTCTCTCCTGTAACACCAACCTGAGAAAGCCTGGCTTAACTAACAAACAGTACTGCGCGAATTACATTGTTGCACCATCTAGCTAAAAGGTACAAATGCCTGCAACAAAGACAACTTATTGCTCGTTTCCTTTTTCTACTTCACAGAAACACCTTAGCAACCATGAGACAACAAAGCACCACTTTAGCAACCACCTGGGATTTCACTGCAACAGCTTTCTCAAGCCATCACAGTTTGCTCCCGAACTTCTCCTTCTAGTTATAAAACAATATTGAGAGTATCTTGATAAACTATATCCAAAAGTCTTCACTCACCCATCCAGATCACTGAATTCAGGTGTTCCAGTCACTTCCATGGCCACAGGTGTATAAAGCCGAGCCCCTAGGCCTGCAGACTGCTTCTACAGACATTAGTGAAAGAATGGGTCGCTCTCAGGAGCTCAGTGAATTCCAGCGTGGTGCCGTGATCGGACGCCACCTGTGCAGCAAGTCCAGTCGTGAAATTTCCTCGCTACTAAATATTCCACAGTCCACTGTCAGTGGGATTATAACACAGTGGAAGCGATTGGGAACGACAGCAGCTCAGCCACGAAGTGGTCGGCCACGTAAAATGACAGAGCGGTCAGCGGATGCTGAGGGGCATAGTGCGCAGAGGTCACCGACTTTCTGCAGAGTCCATCACTACAGGCCTCAAAAATTCATGTGGCCTTCAGATCAGCTCAAGAACAGCGTAGAGAGCTTCATGGAATGGGTTTCCATGGCCGAGCAGCTGCATCCAAGCCTTACATCACCAAGCGCAGTGCAAAGCGTGGAATGCAGTGGAGTAAAGCGCCGTCACTGGACTCTAGAGCAGTGGAGACGTGTTCTCTGGAGTGACCAATCACGCTTCTCCGTCTGGAAATGCGATGGACGAGTCTGGGTTTGACGGTTGCCAGGAGACGGTACTTGTCTGACTGCATTGTGCCAAGTGTAAAGTTTGGTGGAGGGGGGGATCATGGTGTGGGGGTGTTTTTCAGGAGTTGGGCTCGGCCCCTTAGTTCCAGTGAAAGGAACTCTTAAAGCTTCAGCACCAAGAGATTTTGGACAATTTCACGCTCCCAAATTTGTGGGAACAGTTTGGGGACGGCCCCTTCCTGTTCCAACATGACTGCACACCAGTGCACAAAGCAGGTCCATAAAGACACGGATGAGCCAGTTTGGTGTGGAAGAACTGGACTGGCCTGCACAGAGTCCTGACCTCAACCCCATAGAACCCCTCCGGGATGAATTAGAGTGGAGACTGCGAGCCAGACCTTCTCGTCCAACATCAGCATCTGATCTCACAAATGCGCTTCTGGAAGAACTGTCAGAAATTCCCATAAACACTCCTAACCCTTGTGGAAAGCCTTCCCAGAAGAGCTGAAGCTGTTATAGCTGCAAAGGGTGAGCCGACATCATATTAAACCCTATGGATTAAGAATGGGATGTTACTAAAGTTCATATGCGTGTGAAGCCAGAAGAGCCTTTTGAAATATAGTGTATCTTGTTATTTCTGAAGACTGGAAAATACTGTAATATAAATGAGCTCACATTGCCCACTTACACAAGAGGTGAAGCTCATTTTGCCCTATTTTTGCAAGCTTTCAAGAGGCCTCTTGAGTGTTTTCAGAGCCAGAACGCATCCTTGTAATAATTCACTGGGAAGGAATTACAGATGACAAAGGGAAACAAGGAAGCAAGGTACAAGCCACAACATGCAAATATTGACCAGCTTGCTTTGTCCATTTCATTCCGCTTTGTTCACTAACTGCTGTACTGTAGCACTCAAAAGACCAGAACCGGGAAATAGCCAGTATGTAAGAAATGAATGAGTTAATACACCCTTGCCCAGGTCACAGCACTGAGCCCACTCAGGAGGAAAGTGTACCGTATTAAGAATGAGCAAAAGGAATTCAGCGGTGTAATCCATAACCCATTGGGGTCTGCGAAGGGCATCAAGGAGGAAAGAGGAACTACAAGAACAATGAACCCCCTACTAAGTGAGATATGATGACACCAAATGTCCAAAAGAATGTCCATGTACTCAAAAGCAAGGAAAGCAATCAAGTCAGCTCAGGCATGTTCATTCCTGGGAGCGAACATCTCCGAAATAAAACCGACCACAAGCCTACGACCTGCAACGGAAGTTCTAATAGAAAGGAGGAATTAACCTAGCATGGGATATAATAGCCCGATGAGATTTTTAATTGCTTTTGATTTCATTTGCACCCCCGATGCAGAGAGCACTTGAGGACGTCCATTTTCACTTCGGCTTGTGAGCTATCGTGCAAGGAAAAGGCACCAGGGCCCCAGAGTCGAAATTAGCCGACAAATCACGCCAAATAAGCCTGGTTAATGCTTTCCCAGGCCAGCACTGCAGGCAGGTAATTAGTTTAACAGTGGGGAAGGATGAAAGAGCGGATTTCCAGGCGAGCTCTCGGGTTATGGGATCGCAAGGGGAAGTCAAAAGTTTCACAGAGGTGGCAGGAAGAGCATGGCATTTTTATGAAGCACAGCCAATATGATGGAGAAGGAGGACAGTGTTTCTTGCTGGAGCTCCAGGTGCAGTAGGATCACCTGGTGATCATTCAGCCAACAGCAGGTTCAGAACACTCGAGCCAAGGAGAAGGAGGAGAAGAGAGGAGGAATGAAGAGGAGGAGGAGAAGAGAGACTTGAATTCATAACATAACATCAACCCCTTAGTAGTTCTGCAGTAAAGGTATGCCAATAAGATTTCCAAGAAACATTAAGAAAAATGAACATGAGGATTGGTAGTAGGTGGTATAAAGGTTCAACTGTCGAATTTCCTCAGATATGAGTTTGGTCATTATACCTGTACGCCACAAAAAAACAAAATGCACAGTGCAAAACATGCTCATGTCATTCTGTTTTGCTGAATGGCTGTTTCAATCAGGTTTTGAATGAAAATAAAAACGAGGCGGTCCCTTCTGCCGTCTAGTCGGGTTGCACAGTGAATTAACTCTTTTTGAGGCAGCCTTGAGCCAGTCTCTTGGGGTTAGTCTTGCCTTAATATGGACACCAGAGCACTTCAATCACACCATCTAAAAGGAATGAGAATTAAATGGTAAATTTGAACAAAATAAAAATATTGTAGAAATTAAGCACAAACAAAATGCGCCCCTTTTGCACCGGGCCTGTGGTTCAAACGTTCTAAAGCAATACCAGCAGATTGATCGATACAATATTGTTCAGTATTATTTTTACTTTCTGCACAATAAGAACATTTTTTAAATGGTTATTAAAAAGTGAAGGGATCTCATTGCTGAGCACATTCCATGACACATGACACGTGAACGCATATACACACATATACACATTGCTGCAAACAGTAGAATTGTGTGTGGTGGTTGGGTGTATATGTATATATGCATATGTATAGATATGTAAACATGTGTATGTATATAGCAGCGAATAGTAGAATTATGTCTGGGTGTATATATGTATAGATATGTGAATATGTATATGTATGTATATCTGTATAATTGTTTTTTTCCCTTCTCTTTTTTTTTTATTTACTTATTTATTTATTTATTTTTATTTTTATTTAGTTGTCTTTATTTACTTATTTTATTAGATTTTTCTTTCTTTTTTTTTTCTTCTTCTATTTATTTACTTACTTATTTAATTATCATTATTATGATTTATTATTATTATCTTTTTTCTTTTTTTTTTCTCTCTTTCCTCCCTTCTTCTCTTTCTTTCCTGTCCTCTTTTTTATTGCCTGTCAGGCCTGGCCAAACAAATAAAATACAAACTTTAACAAGAATAGTCTTTAGTAACCTAATGAGCTTTTTCTTGTGAAAACAAATATGTTCGGATTACAATTCCGATTGCAAAAATGGCCAGACATGACAGGTAAAAAAAAAAGAAGGGATATTCCTGAATGAGAAGTCAGGAGTTTTCTTAAGAATATAAAATGGTTTTATTTGGGAAAAATGCTATATATATATATATATATATATATATATATATATATATATATATATATATATATAAAATTTCACTGACAAGTATGTAAACCATCAGAAACTTAAAATATATCATGATACACATTTTGGCCATACTGACTACTGCTTATGAGGAGTTGGCAAAGGTAGGCCTGCAAGGTTAAATGAGGCAATATCACAGAAAGTATAAGGGCTACCCACAAGCTGAGAAACCTCTCCATTTCTACAGTTCTACAAGGTCAGTAGTTGTCCCTATTCTGATAACATGACAAAGACTGTGTAGCCAAATCTGACACAAGGTTATTTTCTTATAGCAAAAAGAATCTTTTCATTCAAAAAGACACACAAACAGCTGGTTGGTTTTGCCCTGGCTGGTGTGGTACAAGTTCCAGGCAAATCGGGCAAGCTCTGGAATGAAGCAACCTGATCTCCAGGAAAAATCACTAGTGTTACCATCAAGTGGGCCGAGGCCAAGACAAGTCCTTTCAAGCCAAAAAAAAAAAAAAAAAACAGCTTGTGTGGGAAGCTAAACAGCCCATCAAGAACCCATGAGACATCTTGATTGGCAAAACAGGGCTACATGCAATGACACAGGGGTTACCACACATCTTCTACATTACAATGATCCCACAGCTGGCAGGAAACAATCAGCAAGTTACTTTTGATCAGGCAGTGAAACAGCCCACCTGTGAACCCCTCGATATCTGTGAAAAAGGGCCAAGGACGTGGCAGCCCATCTTAAAAGGTTTGATGGCCCCTATAAGAAATCAAAGGGATCACTGATAAGACGCATCGCTAGTGTGGCCCGTCTCAGCTGATGAAGTGGAGGACACGCGAGAGCGAGTGCGAGAGAGGGCGATAGGGATCTGCATGCGCAAATGTGGCCGAGTTTCTATCCACAAATCTGCCAGGCTTGGCTCTGCCACGCAGAGGGTTTGGCCGTTGGGCTTCGCAGAATGATGGCACACTTTTAACCCACCCCTGCATCCATTCCTCAACAAGCTGGCTTGGCTGTTCAATATGTGCACGAACACACGTTTACCATCACCGAGATGCACTGGAATTAAAATTCTTGACCAAAACTAAAACTTAGGACACTCTAGACAGAACACCGAAACAAAAAGGGTCTGACCAATTAAAACAGTTTACATAACAGACATACTAAAACTTGATTACAGTGTGAAGGCTGCAGAAAGTGCCACATCCAACATTCTCAACAACAGAGAACAGTGGCTCATTCAAGGGAACCGGTTCCACTACTTTTAAGGTTATAATTTACAATTTGTCTATAATTTGTGAATTTTTAGAGATATTAAGTTCACAGATGGTGTCAGTGTGCTAGCAGGGACTTTGCATTGTCGTATTCTCCATAGAGCTGGATACTGTAGCGGAATTAAACCTGTAGCGGAGACGTTCCTGGGTGTTGTATCTCCTCTTGATACTCAACCCTCGTATGAACTGTACGAAAATAGTTTCATGTGGAAACAATCCCTGTCGCTCTGCTGACGCTGTCTGAACTCATCTGTGAAGTCTGGGGTAGGAAAACGAATAAGGCTGAAGTTCTGAAGCTACTCCTCCTTAAATGGTGCAGTCACCAGTGCAGAATGGAACGCAATGGAATGCAATGGTGCAGAATGGAACTGCCATATCATTTAAGGTGGAACGTAAAAATTGGAATAAGCTGACAGCAAGAAGTCATGAGCAACAAGAAATGTGTAGAGAAGGAACAGCTTTTATTCACTAGGTTTCCTTTGCAATTAAAATGATTTGAAACATCTCTGATAATAAATAAATTTCAAAATGTTGATTTTCCACTTCCACTCTGATGTTTTAAATGAGCTCAGGCCCAGAGAAGGTGGCAGCGTTTCTGGATCCTGTTTATATTTGGGTTCTTCTTTGTGTTTTAGAGTTTAACAGCGTTTGTGGATGCAGTGATGAACTGTGTTCACAGTCAGTGGTTTTCAGAAGTGTTTCTGAGCCCATGCAGTGATTTCCACTACAGAATCATGTCTGTTTTTAATGCAGTGCTGCCTGAGGGCCCAAAGATCACGGCCAGCAGATACTGGTGTTCAGCCTCGTCCCTCACAGACAGAGATTTCTCCAGATTCTCTGAGTCTTTGAATATTATTATGTACTGTAGATGATGAAAAGCAAAAGTTCATTGCTATTTTACGTTGAGAAATGTTTTTCTTCCTTGTGCATTCTTTCACAAATTGGTGAACCCCTCCTACTACATTTGCTACTACAGCCACATGCTAATTCAAAAGAGAAATTCAATATATTGCTCTACATTCAATAACCATAATTCAAAACGTACAGCAATTGAGCAGAGCTCAAAGATTTGCTTGAGAAAGCCACCTAGTCATTCTAAGAAGGCTGGAACATACAAACTAGGCCTTCTAACTGACCACAACTGTCTAAGCAACGTGACCAGCCATCGTATCAGTCGAGCACTTCTGTGGATGTTACTTTGATTAACTGAGGTCCATCAAAAATGTATTTGGTTCAAAATAACGCAGGCCACTCTAAACTCGTATCACAGTTCTGATTCATCACCGCTATTGTGTTTGTTACAAGTGCATCACAATCACAATATGCAGCATTATAAAGTCACTGTTCTGGTATTTTGTCCATATGATGCAGCCTTTCACCCAGAAAATCAACTTGGATTTTAGCTCGAAATGGTATATGACAGTCTAACTGGCCAGGATGATTATTACAGACAGTAATGCCCCATCTCTGGATCTGAGAGAGCTATGACGACACACGTAGGAGGCCGCTAAGGCCTGGGATTTGCGTTAGCTCTGCATAAATCTTCCTCCCTGTAGCTTTCAAAAGCGATTTCATTGTACAAGCAGGATGATTGCAAAAGTCTCATCATGCCAGAGAAGCAAGTTATCACTGGCTCAGAAGCTGTGGAAAAAGCAGCTTCCCGGTCACACACACAACCCAGGCCCGGTGAACAAGGGGGAAATGTCTGTTCTCAGCATTCCATGACAAACACATAGCCTGCTCGATACTGCCAAGGTCCACAAATACATCGTCCTGCCTCAGCACACTTGGAGAGCTGGGTAAATAAATGACAAGCATGTAGACTCTTTTTTCCCCCTCACTCTGCAGCTGGGGGCATCCCGAGGCAAGCCACTAGCAATTAGATATCAAGTAAATTACTTATAAGTAACTTACAGCCCCAATAACGCACTTCGTCAAGAAACCTTAAGAGCATTTTTGTCTTGGGCAACAATAAAATGACGTTCATTACCTAAAAAGGTGTAGACATTCATGAGGCACTGAGTCAGGGGTGCTTCCAGGGGTCCTGGAGGGCTGTTGTCCAGGACACTCTGGTCGTTTCCCTAATCAAACACACTCACTAAACCTGGCAGTTAACAGATGAGTGGGACTCTGTGTGTATGAGCAGGTAAATCACAGAAATGATGTGTATAAATCACCGAAACTCTTTGGTACATTTTACTGGACAACACCGACGTTTACAAGCTGCCTGATGAACCCATTAATAATCCGACTAACAGCACAAATTGGAATAGAACATGTCCATGTAAACACCTCAACTGGACTGGACTAGTCCGATTGAGGCCCTTCGGAATCTAATTTCTACCCAATTAAACAGGTAATCCTGTAAATAATCCGGTAAATAAATAGAAGAATAATATTGGTATAAACGTCTGTATCCGATTACATTCCCTATCGGAAAGTTTAAGTCCGTTTATACCGTTCAATGCGGCGGAGCAGAAACTGGTCTGCAGAGGAGACGGAGTTCATGCCCTGATCTTTAAAAGACGGCGGGGGGACGGACGTCCAGCTCTCGGCCTTCTTTAATAAGGACATGTGAAGGACGTTTTGTCCTGACATCATTTTAAATCAATTAAAAACATCTTCATTGTCATGGTAATTTCCCTTTGGGATCAGTAAAGTTCTATCCGTCTATCTATGATAATGTTGACACTAAACTGTACTCTAAACGTGCATTATTTTAGATCTGATTACTTGTAGTGAGCATGTTAACCGAGGTTTTCCATCAGATTGCTGAGTAGAATGCATATAAACACCTCAGTTTCAATAAGAACACCCATCAAAACATGAGTTGAAAAATGTTACAATATACTACATTAACATACCAGAACTCAGCAACGAAGTGTGCAAGCGTGACAGCCACACAGCCGAAAAGTTGAACTGAAAATAAGATTTTTGCCAAAAGACTATGTGCACATTACTAGGCTGAAGAGGCACAAACTCTTTTTTTTTTTCCTGCAAAATAAACAGATTTTTTCCAGAGCTGTGTGGACAGACAAATATGATCTAGATTTCAAGTCAGTTCTGAGCCACTTTGTGTCGTCCTAGATCATCCACACATCAAATTTCTGGCTTTGTAACCTTAACAGGAACTGTCCGATAGGAATGTGTGCATTTAGGGAAAACGTGGCAGTAGCGGCTACCCTGAAGTGCCAGTAAACAGTGTAAAAGCACTTGCACCACACATTTTATGCCATTTGGCTGATGATTTTTACAGAGGCTGGTGAAGATAACGTTAGGCATCTTGCCCAAGGACTCATCGGTATAGTGTAGGGGGCTGACTCAGGTGGGGCTTGAACCCCAGTCTACAGCGTAGAAGGCGGAGATGTTATCCACTACACTAACCAACCCCTTTCATAAATGTCAACTACTAAGTTAGACCGATCCGCTCTAAGCTCATGAACGAGCAATGAAGCTTGTATCTAGGATAACTGGAAGTCACTAATGTGCAACCTGGCAGAGAAAAAGGTCTCGATTACGAGTTCAGTGGCGCATTTCTGGCTTTCCTGCAAGATCAAAACTGTTCTAAAAAGATGATCAATGGACACTAATGGACAGAAATAGCATCCACTACCTGCTCCCCTCGATTTTCTTCAAAACAAACCCGCACTATTCCAAACAGAAGACAAACGGGGAAGATTACTCGATACACATAATCGACAGAAGCCCACAGAGGATTTCTGCGTCCAAGACATTTTCAGTGAAGTGCCAATGCAAGATACAGGGCCAACGTATTCAGTCTGCTGCGTGAAGAAAGAGGGTGGCTTACCCACTAAAACCAAACGGAATAAATCAACCGAACACAGCTGTGTCAAACTGCGGCCTTGAAGGGCCAAAGCACAGCACAGTTTAGTGTTTCCTGCTATGAACAGCAATCAAGCTTAATGAATCCCTTCAGTAATCAAGCCAGACGACTGTAGTGTTTCACCTGTGTCATAACTGCTCACTCATTCGTCGTCTTGCTAAACGATCACTTCACGACTGCGCCGTACACATTCACGCTCTGCTCTCCACGGCCCTGGCCGAGAGCCAGATGTGCTCCCGAAATGCCTGATGATTGACTGGTGCATGACATCCTGCACAATTCCTAGGAACGACATCTCAACTCACTGTCACCATTTCTAGAGACTGCCCTTCTTTGCTGCTCCGATAGTAGCTTTACCTTTTTCTCTCACTGTATGTGGTTGTGTGCATCCTCTGCAGGGACTCTTGGGGCTCATGAAATGCCCCCATGGATCACATCTGAAAAAAAATCTGATGTGTGTTTCTAGCCAAAATATTCTAATGTGAGGAACAACTGAGCGTGTGTAGAAACCAAGACAGCAGTGTGTGGGAAGAGTCTTTGTTCGTGTAGCTTCCAGCACAGTGAAGCAAAGCTCTGAAGATGATATGGTCTTCAATATTTTCTGCAAGGGTACTTCACAAATAAATAACCTAGGAGAGGAACGCATCAAGGCAATGATATGAGACCTGGGCAGGGTAAGACAACAAGTTGTCTTGTATATCCAAAGCAACGTGTGAAGCAAGGGTGTCAATCTCAGGACATTCAGATTCAGATTCCTTTATTGATCCCAGAGGGAAATTGCAGGAAAAAAGCTGCCATGGACATGACCTGACCTGACATGGAAAGCTGCCAAGATTTCTTTTTCTACTCTAAAACACAAGATGCACACAAATAAAACTGGTTGGTAACTAATAAGCTGAAGTGAAACATGTTTTGCTGTGGTCCTGAAAGGCCTGAAGTTTCAACAAGGTTTGATTGCTACAAAAAACTTCTATAATCTCCCAAATCACACTACCACCCACTTGCTGTTAGAAACGTTAGGATTTCTGAGTGAAGAAGTGTTCACGCACTTCATCAGAATATCCCAATTCGAACGAACTGTTCCTTTCAGCTAGACCCAGCAAAGCCAGCTCCAGACGTAGCTGTCCATCTGTGGAAACGTGACGTACGTAAGTGGAGCATGCTGTTAGGCCGCGGGCTGACTAGCCTTTTATCCACCATCGCCTTTAACTCTGATCACTTTATACACAATAGATCCATCAGCAAAAGCTGAGAGCATTGCTTAATCCGTGTACCGAGATCCCTCCGCTCACCATCCATCTAGTTTATCCTCCCCCACACACACACACACACACACACACACAACTACACAACCAACCACGCACACAGGCCTCAGCTTAAAACTTAAAAGTGAAAAACAGCCACAGAAGAAATCTCAGCGGCCAGTGATGTTTTGGTGCTGCACTAAAAGCAGAAAACAAGACAACCCACTGGTTAATATGGACAGAAAAAAGTAGGGAGGATGTGACCCGTCCTTCCGTTTCCCAGCATTCTTCTGTCTTAGCTGGAAGTGGACGTGCCGAGGCCTAGCCCGAATCCTCGGCCAACTTCAGACAGCATCTTAAGCACGGGATTACTGTGTGTACAACACTTAGGGAACAGTGCTGTGCCCCCCATTAGTCCTCTTAATGGATGAATCGGTTCAACAGGTTCTCTCAGAGACCACCACAGACAAGCTGTACTGCTAACAGGGGTGAGGATCACTACAGTCGTGGGCTGGAGGTCAAGGAACCAGCCCTGTGACCGGAAGGTTGCCGGTTCGATCCCCTCGGCCGACAGTCCGTGACTGAGGTGTCCTAGAGCAAGACACCTAACCCCCAACTGCTCCCAGGGCACCGTGGACGGGGCTGCCCACCGCTCTGGACAAGTGTGCTCACTGCCCCCTAGTGTGTGTGTGCTCTCTCTAATGTGTATGTGGTGTTCCACTGCACGGATGGGTTAAATGCGGAGGTGAAATTTCCCCGTTGTGGGACTAATAAGGGTCTCTTAATTTGTACACATTTAGCCCATGGGTTCACATGAAAGGGGCAAAAATAATCATGCCAGGTTTTATTTTAAAATACGTAACAACTTCTTTCATTCATTCAAATTATAATGGCAGGTGAATAACATTAGGAACCTTGTTTGTTTGTTCTTTTACACCCCCCCCTCCCCCCATCATCATTCAACACAAGTAAGAAATAATCAATAATGCTATTTTTCCTATCAGTGATTGAAAACGTACAGCTGCCTTATAAAAATGACACTGAAACTTGTTTAGTGGGCTGACCGAATGATGACAAAGATAAGGCACTGTTGCACTGTTTATTGCCTTCAGCTGAATCAATATGACTAAAATTGTATTAAATATTCCAGCAACTATGGACAATTTGGCATAATAGCACAGTAAACAAAGTCAAGTCTTTTCCTTCCTCTGCAGCAAAATAAAAACATCATCTGTGGTATTAAGCTTCTTGTAAGCACCTCTCAAAGCAAGGGAAAGTCCAGACATCTGAAGTGTAGATGGTAAAGTTTTATTGGGAAACATCTGGAAGGTCTTTAATTAGACAAGTTGACTAAAACCACCTCTTACAGCCACCAGAGAATAGAGCAAAAGCCAAAGGCAAAGCCCGGCACACACAACCTGAAAAGAAACACAACCCTACATCCAGGTCAAACCAGAGGTCGTTTCTTTTGCTTTCCACCAGAATCCGCATTTATGTCCAAATGAGTTGCAGATAACTTGACTAGTTCAGCTGCAGGTGTTTATTTGGACTTTTCTCCATCATTTCCGACCACATTGATATTCAAGAAAAGTAGAACGAGAGACTGCGTCAGGCACTCATCCGTTTCTGGTGATGAAATACAGAGTGGCCTTTATGTGCACACCTTTCTGGAGTCCCCGACCAAATGAAATGCTACAGTTATGGCAGTTATATATATATATAAATAAAGAACGTGTTAACTGTGTTGTGGTATGCAACAAAGGCCAGCAATATGCAACTCCATCACATTGCTTAATGTTCTGACCAATCAAGGTTCCACAAGGTATTCAAGCACTCCAACAAAAGTAAGTTTATTCTGGTCAAAATAACAGGTCAATCTTTAAAACCGTGACACTGCTGTCGCCCCAATGCAGGTTTAATACACCGCAAGGCACATCGCTGCAGCAATATGCAGCAATATAAACCACAACACTAGTTCTCTGTCCGCATCGGGCCTGAGATGTGCTCAGATCAGAACACAGAACCATCTGTTTGGTTTCCACTGAATAAATACTGAACATGCTGTATCCAGATGACTTGATAGGGTTCGAGCAGAGAACCTCTGTGGGAGACGAGTAAAGAAAACTGGCTTTTACTCTCAAAACGTCAGGCCTCCGTACGTCAACTTCCCAAGAAGCACCATTTCGGAATAAGCTCCGGCACGGATGGTGATTTGGCCACAGGCTGCGTCGTGAGCAAAGCCCTGTACAAGCCCAACCACAGAGGCACTGCTCATGACTTAAAGCCAGCAAAAGGAGAGGGAGATGGACAGAGAACGAGAGAACGAGAGAGAGAGAGAGACTGACTATCTGCAGGAGCCAGAGGGGATCAATTGCCAGCCGTAAACTGAAAGCTCCCAGCACGTTTCCAATTAAGAAGCGCTGCCAAAGGACGGAGGAGAAAAACGCATGCGGTCCGTATGACATGGAGACGGGCTGACGTCATGACACCCTACGGGATGTATTTATAGAGCAGTTTTAAACCCTGCTCCCTGGCTTAGTGGTGGAGCGAGGCAAGCTAGTCTGGATTCTTCACCACCCCGAGCACACGGAGATGGAGGACAGTGGGTGGAAGAGAAAGCAGATGGTGGGCAGCGAGCAATGTGACAAGGCAGGCAGCACCTACAGTATCTGCTGTTGACTTAACGACAGAGATTAGAAGGTAAAGTTATAAGCTGGAGACGACTGCAAACCGGTGTGTGTCAACCATCACGGCGAGGAGCTTCTATCGTCCTCCTTGACCTTTGGTCAAGCAATTTGGTCCCATTTTATAGCTGAAACGCTCTACAATTACAACTCAAGTTCTTCATGGTCAGTGTGTTCATCATAGATAAACACTGATCAGGTGTAGCATTCTCACCACCTCCTTGTTTCTCCACTCATTGTCCATCTTATCAGCTCCACTTACTGTATAGCTGCACTTTGTAGATCTACAGTTACAGACTGTAGTCCATCTGTTTCTCTGATACTCTGTTCTTCAGTGGTCAGGACCCCCGTGGACCCTCACAGAGCAGGTACTGTTTGGGTGGTGGGTCATTCTCAGCCCTGCAGTAACACTGACGTGGTGGTGGTGAAACTGAAACTTTGCTTGTGTGTAAAAAGTGATTTCAGAGCCACTCGGTTCTCCCTGATGGAAACTGTTTACCTTCAGTGTTTTGAGCTTCTGATCATTTTAATAGACGTCAGCGTCACTAATTAATGACGTTCTATTAAAAGACTGGTTTACCAAGAGAGACGCTGGAGGACTTTCACCTGAAATGAGTTCATGAAGCCAGTCTGGTTATAAAAATGATAACAGGACATCAGAGCCAGAATTACTCTTTTAGTACTTTTACTTTATACTTAAGTACATTTGAAGGTAAATACTTTAGTACTTTTACTCAAGTGGAGGTCTAAAGGGAGGAACTTCTACTTTTACTGGAGGAATATTTTACCTTGGGCGTCTCTACTTTAGCTCAGGTACATGGTTTGTGTACTTCGTCCACCACTGACACGCCCTGGATTTCGAAGTTCAATGGACTTCCTTATATGTTTATACCCCCTCTCTGCCACCTAAAAACCAAAGACTGCCAACAACAAATGAAGCAAATATAAACTCACAATCACATCTGCAATGGCTTTTATTTACCATTAGCCATTTTAGCACTTTATAGAGAAAATTAAGAGAGGGATAAATATGAGGAGAGCTTATAAAGAGCAATAGGATCTAACAGATAACTAACAAGTTCAGAGGAAAACCACAGAGACAGAGAACTACTGTCTACACAGGGAGAATTGGCTTCATAGGTGAAGCTGTGTTTTTGGCTCTGCTGAGCAGCTGAAACCCAGGCGCCGTGGACTGCCTCGATTCCTCATGGAGCGGTGTTAGAAAGACGGCGTGACGTGTGCCCGGACCCTGACCTCGACTGACCTGCACCAGATTGTCTGGCATAATCTAGCATGCTCATCACCGGGGTCCGGCTCCCAAACCTCCTGGATTTATACACCAGCCGCTGCCTCAGGAAGTCCAGGGGGATTCTAAAGGACTCCGCCCACCCAAGCCCCTGTCTGGTCTCACAGCTGGAGGAGGAGGAGCAGGAGGAGGTACAGAAGCACAAAGTCCAGAACCAGCCGGTTCCGAGACAGTTTCTTCCCCCTGGCCATCGGGCTGCTGAACAGCCTGCCAGTAGTGCTGGTGTCGGTCTATAGGCCTGACACTGCACCTCCGAGTCATCTCCATGGACAATCACCACCTCAACCACACACACACACACACACACACACACACACACACACACACACACACACACACCGCTGTTGCTGGAACAAAACACTCGTATCTCCAAAAGGGTAACTTTACAGGAGAAGGAAAAAATGTACCCTACTTTAAATGCAAGTCAATGGCACCAGATTTTTTTTTTTTTCATTTTGTGTCATTTTATTTGGTCCATTCATGATAAAATTTACATGCAACATAAAGGGCAACAGGTATTTTCATATTCTGTCAAAAAGTGAAAAACGACAAAAATGGAGATACGAGGTTTTGTTCCCACAACAGCGAGATATATTTCTTTTTCCTTCTTAGATATTTATATATTTAAATCCTATAAGGGGCTACGCAGCCAAGATTCTCCCTCACTTTCCACCTGGGTAAACGTGATGTGACCAACGTGATTTGATTTGATTTGATTTGATGTATCTGCTACGCGCTCCGCGTCACTTCACTCTGAAGCAGGCCGACAGGTTCGTGTCTACATAAACTCAGCTGGTTCTAAAACTATATAATGAAGAAACGAAGCGTTTCCAAAAATCAGCACGTTTACGGCGGTTTAACAGCATCTGAATGGGCAAAAGTTGTCAGTCAGTTGTTCCTCATCATCTTACTCACCTCACTGGATTCAAACGGCACACGGGAAACGCCACTGATTAACGGGATTAAATGCAACAGCTGGATTGTGTTCGAGTCACTTAATTACATATTTACCTACACAGTTACATGTGATCTGCTTTCTGTACCAACAGCTTAGAGTTTACACTTCTGACCCTTTCCTGTTTGCTCTGATGTCAAGAAATGACCAATTTTCACCGACAACTAATAATTAAATCTCTTCTACTTACAAACCCAAACGTGGACTGGACTGAACGCGCCGGACCTGACCTTCCCACAAAATGCTGCGACTTCTAAGGGTTAACACACAGCAGGAGGCTCGGGGCCTGTGCTTGTTTCTCTTCTCGGGCGGCTGATCCAGCTCTTTCCCACACTGGCGAACGACTTTCCCAATTGGGCTTGCAGACACGCAGCTTAAAGCCCTCTCAGCTATCATTACTTCCGAACTGCAACACTATCCAAATACGCGGTGCAGCCGTCGAGCCTGCAGAGTCACTGCAGTAAAAGCCAGGCCTCCCGTATTACAGAGAGAACCCATGAAGAGATTAACTGAACAAATCTCACCAGTGGCGCTCGTGTTTCATCGAGCGAATTCGGCATGTCGCGTAGGGGAAGCCTTAGCAAACTAACGGCAACAACAAAGAGAAGTGGTGGAAAGGGAGCGGAAACTTTCAGGCTCCACGCAGCATTCGGACTGCAGGCTTACACACACGTCCAAACGACTTCGTCAGATCGTATCTAG
The DNA here is from genome assembly GCF_015220715.1 of Pygocentrus nattereri. Lineage (NCBI taxonomy): Eukaryota > Metazoa > Chordata > Actinopteri > Characiformes > Serrasalmidae > Pygocentrus > Pygocentrus nattereri. Next base: position 2,233,638 of record NC_051234.1, on the reverse strand, counting down.
AGCCATTTCAGTTTCTTTAACATTAAAATTCTACACACATGTTAAGGAACATGCCGTCTCTGCACTCGCCAGCTGTTTAATGCCTTACTAACACAGAAAGGAGCTCATTTGGCTGCATGCATATTATTTTGGACAACATGAAATGTTTGCACCAGCCTGAGAAAAAATATGTTAAAGAAATTAAAGAGCAATTTCATACAGAAAGACAAAGTGCAGACGGAAATAAAACTTTGAATTCAAAGTATTCTAGGGACAGCAAGAACTTACGGCATGGCAAAAAAGCAAATGTTACTGAAAATAAACTGGAATAATCTACAAGTAGTCAGTTCTCCACAGACCACCTAAGAATAGGCATCTGAACAGCAGGACGGTCACCGTTTCAAATATGACACAATATTAATTAGAGAGCTTGAAGAGGCTCTACTGTTATCTCTCATACTTCTTATTCTTCAACACTTTTCTGCGATTAATTCAGCCAGAACTGCTGAACGTACGGACTCTGTTCAAACTGCGTTCCGAAGGTCTCGGCGCTGTGACTTGTGCTCTGTAGGTTTGGAGCCGATCGGATTGGCAGTTTTTAATGAAATTAAGTTTAAAAATTAAAAACCTCCCATAAGAAATGAACGGCGGAAAGTTCAGAACTTCAGATTCTAATCAATGACGTCACAACAGGCCACTCAGTCTCACAGACACAGCTGATCACGCAGGGAATCTGCTTTAACATCCTTAAACTTTTACCCAGAAACTCCATTCCAGTTTTAAATGGTAGAGAAACTTGTCCTTTCTGAAACCTCGAAATATCTCATCTCTTTATCAGTTAGCTTTAGAGTTATGAGCATTTGTTTGGCACTAGGCACAGAAAACTGCCCCATTCACTCCCATGTAAATTTCTCAAAATCAGAATCTGCTTATTTCAGGATTTTCTCTGTGTTTAACTCGTCATAACTCAGACATTTTCTTCTCAATACACACAACAAATAATCCTCAACGGGTCTCATCTCACACCATCTATCCGGTTAAGCGATAGAGTGAACATTTCCTGAGTTATGACTGTTTGTTCAGAGGGTGCAAATCGGACTCAAACAAGGCTTCTCCACTAAGAGCCGCATAATAACAGAGTGACAGTTCATTTGAATGACCCCGCCCCGAACACACACATCTCTCCCTCTCACACACACCACACACACACAGCCCTTTTCAAGCACTCTTGCAGTTCCTTCAGGAAATGCACATCTAGTTTATTATTGTTGTTATTCTTATTACTATTATTATCATCATATAGTTTATTCTATATACATGCTGTTACTTTTGCTCTGGCGTCTGTTGAAGTTCAAACAGAATCAAACTCAACTCCATCACTGATGGCATGAGACGAAAGATGAGAGCATGGGGGGGGGGGGGGGGGACCATGGCAATATTTAATAGTCTACTGTTATCCCCCCATACCCTATATCCCCAAAAGTTCTTTAGTAAAGAAAGTGGTTCTATATGAAACCATGAGCATTCATGGGACCTTTTGCATGATTAAAAGGTTCTTTGCATCACCATGCTGTACCTTTTTGAAAAGGGTTCTATACAGCATGCAAAAGGGTTCTACTATTACTACAAGCCTGAAATCGTAATAAAAGCAGAACCCATTTTTTGTGCTATACAGGATCTTTTTGAAACGTATTCTATAAAGAACCAACCACAGCACATTCATCGGTCTGAAGAACCCTTTCACCATGCAAAGGGCTCGTTGGGTGTTCACTGTCTTTACTAAAGAACCCTTTTTAAGAGCGCACAGAATATTAGAATCTACATTCATCTGCAACAAAACTGTTTTGTTAATTATCTCCACTTCTGAATGGCGAATCTATATGAAGACCTAAAAACGTGATGGATTTCGCGGGTCTGAGCCGTTTTACATGTTAAGCAGCGCGAGTGAAGCAGAGGCGAACTGGTCTACTAGTCGTCCTTCTGATAAATGAGCCTGCAGGACTGACCACTGAGTTCATTACACAAACATTACTGAGCAAACCAGTGTGAAAAGCTACTCGGTGTCAAAAGGGGCGAACGCTCATAACTGTACAGTATCTTTCCACATCCGACATGCAAGCCCAGAATAAAGCTGCCAATTCCTAAATAAATCAAAAGCCATGAATCACTCATATGGGCGGATGTCTTTCGGGAATTTCCAAACACCAGAGCTCTGGCATCTGCTCAGGCTTCAAACAGAATCAAAATCAACTCCGCCTATGATTGACAGCCTGAGACGAAAGACGAGAGGGTGGGGGGTGGGGGGGTTCTCTAATGGGCCTTAATACCCCCCAGTTAAATGCTTCGTATCTAGGCTAATTTACGCTATTCATATTCAGGACCTGTTGCAGAGAACGTCGTATCAGATTGCCAAACAGGTTTTTACTATTTCTATCATTGTTTTCTCCGTTTTAACTCCATCATCAAAGGTACTCCAGCAGCACTGGGTAGAACATTGCAAAGCACCTCATGCTTTCCACCCATAATCAACCACTAAGGCAGGGGTGGAGAGTCCATTGATCTGTGAATAGGCTGTTATCTTTTGAGCCCCACTATCTCATTAAATCCACTGCAGTGTCTGAATGCATGATTACAGCGAGGCGAAAGTAGCCAAATCTGCCATTACGGGAGTGAAACAGCTGCCTGCAGAAATCATGGCTTACTTTACAACCCGAGACGGCTCGAGGTGACTGTCAGCGTAATTACAGACCCAGCAGGTAAACCGGCATTCATACTGCTTCAAGAGAAATACAAGGAAGTTATGAGGGTGGGTGCAGTGCTGGGAGATGTATCGTCTTAGCGCTGAGCGACCTCTGATAATACACGATGATTCTAAATGATTCATCCGATTTCTAAATGGTTGACTTCACTTGTAAAATCGTCACAGATCAGTGCAGTGAGCTGTAAACGGTTTAAATGAGCATAAAGTTTATGTGATTCTACAAGGTCTCAGTCTGAACCTCCTCCAGCTCATCAACGCCAGAGTCAGACTCATCCCAGACTGGACTGAGCGTGTCGGGCGCCGCTGCTCTCACGGCTCTTTCAGTGGGATTTCGGAGATCATCCAGTGCTGTGGAACCAGCGCCGAACGCTCTGAGCTGCTGGAGCTTCACTGCTGATGAAAATCCCGCCACACAGTTCTGACGGATTCACTCTGATTGATGTGGAGAACGCAGAACGTTCTGCTCAGGGGTCTCATCTCCTCTCAGACTGAAGGAGCCAGTCAGGAACTCTATGACCCCCTCTTACAGTTGGATTGTGATTGGTTCCTCGGTAAAAATACGGTGCTCTGAAAATCGGATTAATCTTTTTGAATCACCCTGAATTATAACATTATATCACAGCCTCAGCTGAGGTTTAAGCCTGAATGAATAGTTAGTGACTGATTCCATACGACTATAATTCACTGTTATCGAGATCATTTTTGTTATCGTACATTTCTAAGCAGGTCACACACATCAGTAATTTAAGAACTCTGACCAAGTGTCGGACAGTATGTCTCACTACACACAGACCATAATTAGTCCTGTTTAACTGTAATTAGTACAGGATGCGACGTGAAATAATATTCAGTCTACTGACAGTTTCAGTGGCTGGTTTTACACGTGATTGCTAGTGCAATTTCAATGTCACTCACCACTAAAGACTGTGTTGCTCTGCCTCTTGGTCTTAAAATGACAACCATGTGGGGAAAAAAAAACACTAACAGTTAAACCTGGATATTTCCCTTTGTTTCATCTTTTCTTTGACAAAAATGAAGCCTCAGCTCACACGATTACTGCGTGAATCACACTGGAATTGCCTCATAACTACTGGAAGGGAAAAAAATATTATTAAATTTTTATTAGAGGCTTTTATTATTGCCGTTATCTCTGTACATTTGCTGATGTTTCTTGGAATGTCATTGTTCGTCTTTATGTGCCCAGAAGCATCAGCTCATGTACTCAGAGATCCTCAGAGATCTCAGCTGATGTACTCAGGTCCAGGTTCTCCAGAGCGACTTACAAGGGAGTCTAGCCCAAGGACTCCTATTGGTATAGTGTAGGGTACTTGCCCAGGTGGGGGACTGAACCCCAGTCTATAGTGTAGAAAGCAGATGTGTTTAGTGTTACCCACTAAACAACACTAATATTACTACTGCTACTACCATCAACATTAATAATAATAATAATAATAATAATAATAATAATAACAACAACAACAACAACAACAGCAACACTTCTTCTGATGGCACTAAAAAAGTCCAGTCTACAGACGTAAAGCAAACACAGTGAAGCCTAATGTTTGTCGGAGTACATACAGATGGCACAGCTCAGCAAATGGCGCAGTTGTGGTAGATCACACCTCCAGCACAGCTCAGAAGCCATGTTTCTGTAAATCTCAGCCATGTTTAGAACAGTAAATGTGAGAATGTAGAAAATCACATCACCCGACCTGTTTCAGAGCTCTGTTATCTTCACATGCGGGAATATTAGCATCCTGCTTTGTTTGGCCTGAAGAATCAATCAATGACATCTATGCTGTTGAGAGGAAACACTACTTTCGTCGCCCCTTGAAACTCCAGACACGGCGCCCAAGTAAGTCCAACCTGAACCTGCAGCATCACTTCACAGAAACTACACGCAGCTTTTCTACACACACACTAGGGGGCAGTGAGCACACTTGCCCGGAGCGGTGGGCAGCCCTATCCACGGGGAGCAGTTGAGGGTTAGGTGTCTTGCTCAAGGACACCTCAGTCATGGACTGTCGGCCCTGGGGATCGAACCGGCAACCTTCCGGTCACAGGGCCAGCTCCCTAACCTCCAGCCCACGACTGCCCCCCATGAAAATGTAAATGTAAAATCATGTAAATGAGTTTTACTGGCACTGGGAACAGCGATCAATCAAAACAAGCTGGCTGGTTTGTCAGGTATATTGTCAGGGCACATTCACAAAGCAAGAGGTTCAACTTTAGTATGGAAATACTGAATTACTAATGATGACATAATATTGATATATCCTGCTCCAACACGACCTCCCACCAGTGCACAAAGCAGGTCCATAAAGACACGGATGAGCCAGTTTGGTGTGGAAGAACTGGACTGGCCTGCACAGAGTCCTGACCTCAACCCCATAGAACCCCTTTGGGATGAATTAGAGCGGAGACTGTGAGCCAGGCCTTCTCGTCCAACATCAGCATCTGACCTCACAAATGTGCTTCTGGAAGAACGGTCAGAAATTCCCATAAACACTCCTAACCCTTGTGGAAAGCCTTTCCAGAAGAGCTGAAGCTGTTATAGCTGCAAAGGGTGGGCCGACATCATATTAAACCCTATGGATTAAGAATGGCATCTCACTCAAGCTCATATGCGTGTGAAGCCAGGCGAGCGAATACTTTTGGAAATATAGCGAATCTGACTGAATAAAGAGTATCTGGGTTTGTCCCTTGAGCGCTGGTGTCATCACAGCACACAGCATAATATCGGAAAATACACAGCCCACTCTAAACCACATCACACCAGCACTTTCTTCCACAGCCCCTTCAGGTACTCTGAACACAAGTTACTTCGAATGTTCAAAGTACTGCTCAGCAGTTCACACATAGATATCGCCTGAAATCTGAACAGAGAAGGAAGATAACAGGAAAAAAACGGCAACTGAAACACTCACCTTCTCTTTCCTGGCAATTCAAACAGTCTGTGAACTTAAGCGACCTGAGAAATCTTTACATTACCAGGGCTGATGCTTGCCAACTCATACACAGCCAGTGTTTTCAAAGACTGGATCCAGACAATCACAACTTCCTTGTTATTAGTGACGGAGAATGATGGATTTGCTCCACAATGGGCAATGGACAGGGGGGTAAAAAACAATTACTTCCACCTTGTTTAACCAGACTGTGATGTCTAGTGCAGCCCTAAGCACACCAGGCCTTGGCCAGCACAGACAGACTGAGTACAGGACAGCACTAAGCTATTATGAGCATATTGTTGATGTCATGAGTATTTACACTCAGCAGCTGCACGCTTCACATGTGCCGATGCTGATATGCAATTTCTCATGTGCTTATCTGCTGATAACGATCATGCCACGTAGACATCTACAGAGTTTGGGAACAGATCGACCAGGATAAGCACAAAGTTATTTCTGTAGGATTAGAAATGCAGTGAAACTAAGGCCCAGTCCCATTTCTCACTTTTAGTGTCATTTTGCACCTTGAAACGGAGTTCCAATGGGTTCTGGTTGAGATCTTCCCTCTGAAATGTGACAAAACCTCAGATAGAAGAGCGTCACTTCATTAACAGCTACCAGCGCTGCTCTGTAGGCGACCCTGCCCGTCTGCAGGGACAGCAGAGGAGGGGAAGGTTCAGCTCCTCACTGCTGGGCTTTAGTTACATTTAGGGATCATACGCCTTCAAAGAGGGGGGCAGTTATTTATTATCACCCCCCACTAATTCGTCAGTGATATGAGGTTGAAGTCAGATATTCTCCAGATTCTTGATCGAATCTTTGTTAGACTTTAAATGGAAAAATTCCTTTTAAGGTGGAACAGGAAACTTGGCCAACTAGCTACCGGGACATCGGCATACTCCTAATGATTGTTATGCTTGTAAAATACATTGAAATGACGTTAAATTAAGACAAAACTGTGGTTATCGTCATTTTTTTAACTGAGAAACTGAGACCTCACGTGTGGGTTTCTTTGGTCTCTTGCTCAGCCATCTAGCCCTAACACTTCACCCCACCAATCTACCCTCAACAAAAAGCGGGACACCCTATTCCTAGACGTGAATGCACAAAACAAGTGGTAGGGGCGAGGGGTGAAATGGGACTGGGCGTAATTACCTGGAGACATTTAAGTGCAGTAATCCAACACCACCTAAACGTTCTGCTGGAGGTTAGGGAATCAGCCTTTTGACCGGAAGGTCGCCGGTTCGATCCCCAGAGCTGACGGTACATGACTGAAGTGTCCTTGAGCAAGACACCTAACCCCCAACTGCTCCCCAGGCACTGTGGATAGGGCTGCCCACCACTCCAGGCAAGTGTGCTCACTGCCCCCTAGTGTGTGTGTGATGTTTCACTGCATGGATGCGTTAAATTCAGGCCTGAAATTCCCCCGCTGCGGGACTAATAAGGGTCATTTAATCTAATCTAATAAATGCGGCATTAAACACTGGTTTGACATTCTGGTCAAACATCTGCAAGGAGCCAACGCTATTTTTTAAGCAATTATCTGCCAATACCGATTTGACTTGGATATCGTTGTGATAAGCAATGTAGCTGCCTAACTGGATGTAGTGCAGCACTTCACTGAATAAACAAATAAACAATTGTTTTCAGAGCTTTTATGTGGCACTTCCGGTGTACCGCAGCAGCCGTGCATCGCAAAAACGTCTCCAAGTCTCGGACACCTCTACTTAACAGTCAACTCATTTAACTGGGGACGAGAACTCAGGAGCTCAGTGGACAAAGTAGCCGGAAAGTAGCGGCTAACTCTGTTCCCCGCTGTAAGTTCCTCCAGTCGGTCAGAACATGTAAGCCCTGTCCTCTGGGTCCTAATTAAGCAACAGCTTCACAAAGGATTGGGAGTCATTTAAGGTGATTAGGCACGTTAATAGGGCAGCACAAGCACAAATCCAGCATTACATAACCCAACAGCCATCATCTGCTGGTACCACACTCACTTCAGAAAAGTAGGCCTAGTCGTCGCTCAGCCTCTATGTCATAGATGTTGGCTTTAAGGGGCGACTGAACACAGCGGGCGATGACGAAAGCCCACTTGCGGCGTGATGTTTAGAGGACTTTAAGCGGGTGAATTCATGAAGGGTTGCACTTTAACAAAAAGATCTGGAGATGATATAGGTTTAAGTTCCTGTTGGCGGTGATAAAAGAGTAAAGGCAATGATCTAATTCTAGGTATCTGTATCGGGTCGAGATAAGCAGGCAATGCTGGATTGAACACTGGGGGGGTACAATCTTGTATCACGCCATCTCTGCGTTATATAATGATTCCCTTTCTTATTGGGCCATTAAAACGTATAGAGAAGTGCAAATTCTAAACTTTTGATCCATGTGGATGCAGTTAAAATCTGCTGTGTACGGAGTCGTTTCACGGAAAGAAAAAACATTTATGCAAGGTTTTTATCACCGACACCTAAACAAAGAGAGAAATACTTTGACACAGTTACTCTACATTCTGTAATTCTTTATGTAACTACATTTAAGCTGCGTAGCAAAACAGTGACAATTCTAGTCCTCTAGATGACAGATAATACGCACAATCATGACAAAGTTGGGCGTTTTAGCGCAGTACAGTACAAGATTCTGATGGCCGATATACGCTGCATGGCCAAAAGTATTCGCTCGTCTGACTTCACGCTCTTATGAACTTGAGCGAGATCCCATTCTTAATCCATAGGGTTTAATATGATGTCGGCCCACCCTTTGCAGCTATAACAGCTTCAACTCTTCTGGGAAGGCTTTCCACAAGGGTTAGGAGTGTGTTTATGGGAATTTCTGACCGTTCTTCCAGAAGCACATTTGTGAGGTCTGCACACCTCTAGAGTCCAGTGGCGGCGCTTTACTCCACTGCATTCCACGCTTTGCATTGCGCTTGGTGATGTAAGGCTTGGATGCAGCTGCTCGGCCATGGAAACCCATTCCATGAAGCTCTCTACGCTGTTCTTGAGCTGATCTGAAGGCCACATGAAGTTTGGAGGTCTGTAGTGATTGACTCTGCAGAAAGTCGGTGACCTCTGCGCACTATGCCCCTCAGCATCCGCTGACCGCTCTGTCATTTTACGTGGCCGACCACTTCGTGGCTGAGCTGCTGTCGTTCCCAATCGCTTCCACTTTGTTATAATCCCACTGACAGTCGACTGTGGAATATTTAGTAGTGAGGAAATTTCACGACTGGACTTGCTGCACAGGTGGCGTCCGATCACGGCACCACGCTGGAATTCACTGAGCTCCTGAGAGCGACCCATTCTTTCACTAATGTCTGTAGAAGCAGTCTGCAGGCCTAGGGGCTCGGCTTTATACACCTGTGGCCATGGAAGTGACTGGAACACCTGAATTCAGTGGTTTGGATGTGTGGGTGAATAACTTTCAGCAGTACAGTTTATATGGTGTGAAAACATATGGTAAAGATATCAGCCACCCCTAATTTAAGGTTAATGCATGCAAATTGTTATTCTAAGCCACGTCCAAAAACACACAGCAAGCACAGACTAATGCTTCACCAACATATTACAGTGCTAAGCCTCCACGTTTGCACTGGAATGTAGGTAAATGCTATGAAGAACCAAATTTAACGCTCTACAAATCTGTCATTCCTGCATCATTCGGAAGTATTTCCGAAGCGGAGAAACCAGAGTTAGACAGTCTAAAAGTCAGAGAAACTGTAAATTACCTGGCACCTACTGCCTGGAGGGAACCTGCCTTTAAACACGTCTCATCCAGGAGCTCCACCTTCAACCACAATTGCTTACTTTAACGTTTATTTGTTTAACTAACGTTTATTTGAACTGACAGGATGAGCAACAAAATTATCAGTTTAAATAAATAACCAGTAACAACTGGTTAACCAACTACAAACGACACCTATCTGTCCAACAAATCCAGGCAAACCAGTGAGAACTTTGTTAATCATTTCAAAGGTAAACTGCTTCCAAATACTTTGGGGACTGAATCAAGAGTGAGCAATAGTTTGAAATCTCTCAGGATCATTACTTAATTTTCCACAGTAGCCTTGCCAATGGCAAAGTGCTAGGAAGAAGTGATGGAGATGATTTGGCGCATTCATGAATAAAACATGAACGGCTGAAAATTTTCAAGAGCAGGAGGAAAAGGAAAAAAAAAAAAACATGAATAAAATACAGGCGATCAATTATTCATCGCTGCAGCCATCAGCATCGCGCATTCACATGAACGGTCATGTACAACGACTTCAGCATCCGTCCTTGTAGAGGGAGTGGGGAAGAAATGGCCTATGGCTAGAGAGGAAATGAGAACAGAATGAACTGCCTCCTCCACGAGAAATGTGCCATACATTTTTTATTGTCATGGAGCACTACACAAAAACCCTACCAAGGCAAAAACCCTTCACCCAGTGCAGCACGATACCAAGACATACACTGTACTGCCAAAAGTTTTCACTCACCCATTTAAATCCGTGAATTCAGGTGTTCCAGTCACTTCCATGGCCACAGGTGTATAAAGCCGAGCCCCTCGGCCTGCAGACTGCTTCTACAGACATTAGTGAAAGAATGGGTCGCTCTCAGGAGCTCAGTGAACTCCAGCGTGGTACCGTGATCGGACGCCACCTGTGCAGCAAGTCCAGTCATGAAATTTCCTCACTACTACATATTCCACAGTCCACTGTCAGTGGGATTATAACAAAGTGGAAGCGACTGGGAACGACAGCAACTCAGCCACGAAGTGGTCGGCCACGTAAAATGACAGAGCGGTCAGCGGATGCTGAGGGGCATAGTGCGCAGAGGTCACCGACTTTCTGCAGAGTCAATCACTACAGACCTCCAAACTTCATGTGGCCTTCAGATCAGCTCAAGAACAGCGTAGAGAGCTTCATGGAATGGGTTTCCATGGCCGAGCAGCTGCATCCAAGCCTTACATCACCAAGCACAATGCAAAGCGTGGAATGCAGTGGAGTAAAGCGCCACCACTGGACTCTAGAGCAGTGGAGACGAGTTCTCTGGAGTGACCAATCACGCTTCTCCGTCTGGAAATCTGATGGACGAGTCTGGGTTTGGCGGTTGCCAGGAGACGGTACTTGTCTGACTGCATTGTGCTGAGTGTAAAGTTTGGTGGAGGGGGGATCATGGTGTGGGGTTGTTTTTCAGGAGTTGGGCTCGGCCCCTTAGTTCCAGTGAAAGGAACTCTTAAAGCTTCAGCACCAAGAGATTTGGACAATTTCACACTCCCAACTTTGTGGGAACAGTTTGGGGACGGCCCCTTCCTGTTCCAACATGACTGCGCACCAGTGCACAAAGCAGGTCCATAAAGACACGGATGAGCCGTGTGGAAGAACTTGACTGGCCTGCACAGAGTCCTGACCTCAACCTGATAGAACACCTTTGGGATGAATTAGAGCGGAGACTGTGAGCCAGGCCTTCTCGCCCAACATCAGCGTCTGACCTCACAAATGCGCTTCTGGAAGAACGGTCAAAAATTCCCATAAACAAACTCCTAACCCTTGTGGAAAGCCTTCCCAGAAGAGCTGAAGCTGTTATAGCTGCAAAGGGTGGGCCGACATCATATTAAACCCTATGGATTAAGAATGGGATGTTACTAAAGTTCATATGAGTGTGAAGCCAGGCGAGCGAATACTTTTGGAAATATACTGTACAACATGAATATTTTGGAACGTGCATGGATTGGGTCAATAGGGAGTTGGTATCACCACCCAACTTGTTCAGTGAGAAGAGTTAAGCTTCCCCTCGATAAGAAAGTTTGGGCACATCTCAGTACAGTTTTATCAGATTTTAGGCTGCTGGATTTAAGTCAGTCATTCTCAATGATGCAGAAAACTATCTGGGGTCATGTGTTGTTGAATGACTAATTCACAGTAATTAAAATGTCCCGACTATGTGGCCACGGCAGCGCAGAACCGCAGGAGGAAATCATTTAAAAGCCTTCACAGAAAAGCACGAGTGCATGGAAAAGCTTAAGGTCATGCAGTGCATGCTGAAAGGCTGGTCACACTTTTGTGACCATTTGAAAGGCCTAAAGTCACTGGGGGCACTGTTAATCCTTAGACTGAAAGCTGGCTCGCACAAGAATACCCAACTATAATTACCAGTAGAAGAACCAAAGCAAGCATATTTAACTGGAGTGTAATAATTCAGAAATTTCTGAACTTGATTCAATTCAATATGATGGCGTCTTGATTCAGCAGAGACGAGCGGCTGAAGTCATGATACAACAAGCATTACTGGTCCATCCGCTGTTTAGGGCTCCACGGCTATAAACCAGGAGCTGAGGTCTACCACACAAATATAGCCATATTATTTATAACCCAAATCTACTAGTGAGCCCACATGAGCTTTTATATATAATATTCACCGTAAAATAGAGGTAAATCTTTAAAAACATGTTTTCTTTGGGGACTATTCCGTCTCACAACGCCACAGGGAATTAAACTCTCCAGACGCCTGGTTCCCATCACCAATAAATCTGACTCTAGGCCCGAGTTTTCACACCAAACCACTTTGCCCGACTATTTTGATCGGTCTACATTATGGTTTTAATTATATGGACATTTTGAAAAAATTGGTGGAAATGGCTTTTAAGAAGGATGATGTAACGAGATTGTATTCCAAGTCATTTTGGCCCAGTTCTGTTGGTGCCATAGTCACGAAATGTTCAAAAAGTCAAAGATTGGATTATCGAGGTTTTGATACGGAGGTGATGCAGCACGCTGCCTCTACACGTACCGGTCCGTTTATCAAAATAACGTTTCTCCAAAGTAAAGAGCACCTGACGTTTTCAAACGGCATAAAATATTGAGCTATAAGGTTTTGATACGACGGTGATGAGACATACATAGAGACATCACACCTGTCCAAAATAGAGATAGGCCGTCTCAGAACAGCTGCGAGGCCTTGGCAGATGCGCAGCTGTGCTCCAGTGCCATTATATTGTGTTATTACGTTGAGTGGCATGTGAACATCCCAGTAAGTCACCCATGACAGCCCATCAGCAGGAGAGTTGAGGCTGAGGTCACGTCGCCAGAGGCGAGGGGTCACGCAGTGCGCAGTCAGGCTGCGGTGATGGAGTGGGGTTTGGGAAATGCCTATGCAAACAGCAGGAAGGCCTGCTGTCCTGTGCTGGCACCAAGGGTATTGTTCCTGCTAATCCATCAGAGCACCCCGGGGCCGATGCACACAGTGCCTAGAGACCCCCAGAGACAACACGGCAGGGAGGCAGGGCCTGCGGCTCTCTGAGACACAGAGCCAGACGGCTGTTTGCTCATCAGCTTGACCAAGGCTAAAAACAGGAGCTGGGATGAGTGACCAGCGCCAAAAGGCTCTCTGCTTTGGCTTCTCATCTTCCTCAACGTGAGAGTGAGGAGTGAGGTGAGGGTGGACGATTTGACCGAAATATAACACCACAGTGTAGAATCACAAGATGGAATGCCTAAAATTCAGCAGTAGTGTCACATTTACAAAAAAAAAAAAAAAGACTAATTTTTTTTATGGAAATGCAAAAATAGACCATTATTCAGTAACTATAGGGACTTCGGTGCAAACTGGCTGAGCTATTCTTCCGTTATAGAAGGGTGTAATAAAACTTTGAGCCCACTTACAGACAATGGCCATGTAAAGGGTTAAGAAGGAACAAGTAAAATAGTAAAATAAAATAAAATAAAAATACATTATAATTAATAAATAAATAAATAAATGAATGAATGAATGAATGAATGGGCCCAGGAAAGTATAGTAACACAAATGGTTTGTTTAATTCTAAGGGACAGAGACAGGCTGGAAAACGGTCATGTAAACACCGTGTTCTTGGTGCACAGCCTGACACAAGCACTGGAAGCCGGGGGGGGGGGGGGGGGGGGGGGGGGGCCCATAATATACAGGCCCTTTAATAAATGAAATAATAGCATAAGGAGCCGACATCCAGTCAGTTAGTGCAGTTATTACACTGGTTGCTGTTCACAGGCTCTTGATAAATGAGTCAATTGGTCCAAATCTGCCTTTTACAGCTGCAATCTGCTGTTCAGTGACCTACAAGCACTGGCACTACTCAAGATACTTAAACTGATCGAAAAGACTGACATCACTGTCACAACACCTCCCCGTACCAACAACCAGGGTAGGCTGCGTTTCAGCTGCTAGTCGTTTCAACACAGCAAACAGTGTGGAAAGTAATAAACCGCTTCTAATGATAATCACCGCTTGGACTCGGCCTTGTCCACCTTGGCCCATTCATACGCGCACCCTGGTTACCGGGTTTATTCAGTGACCGTGCTCGTTCAGGCTCGTGACTCAAGCAGAGCAGCATCTGTAAGTCATATGAGGCCGGTCTTAAAACAGGAACACGGGTTAAATTGGGACCGACACCATTCGCGCACAAGCTGAAGTTTCTGATCCCGTGTCAGAACCACAGCGGATACTTCAGGCCTGCTCGGGTTAGGAGTAAATCGAACACAAGCGAGACTGCACACGGCATGCGCTCATACCAGGGGTGGTCTTCTGGGCCTTACAAAAGGACTACACTGATTTTGAAAGAACTCTTATTTATAGACCATCTAGAAGTGAGGCACTGACAACCCAAGCCACCTTCTGAGCTCTGAGGTTACAGCCGTATGAAGGCTTTCTGCACGGCATGCTGGAATAACTGTTGATCCTGAAGGAAACACGTGCATCGTAGTGAAATTATACAGTCGTTATTAAAAGCACAGATCTATTTCAGTGGCCTTGACCACTGCCCACTGGTGTTTCATGAGCTTTTCAATGAACTGAATGAGGACACAGCAGAACGGTGTTCCCACTTGATGTATCACCGGATTAACTTTCTGTTGCAGCAACTTTTCCCTGTACTGCCTGCCTATGAATCAACGAGACAGCACTCTGACCCATATTTACCGCACTTCTCAGAGCGGATGTGCCTTTTGCTTGCTAATAACACTGCATTAGAGGATGCGGGTGCTAAATCCCCCTCCTAAAGCCACACAAAAGACCACCGGACGCTGCGACACACAACTTACTTGTCGTACTCGGCGTTGTCCGTGTCACAGCGCGCATCCTTATGTTTCTGCCAGTCTTTGCCATGCTTGCAGGTGGTGAGCAGAACCACGTCCTCAGAGTTGTGGACGTGGTACAGAGCGTTCCTCGTGTCCGACCCGATGCCGGTCAGATACCGTTTGCCCTTAAACACCAGCATGTATTTCCTAAACGGGGGAATGGAGTTGTACTTTAAGAACCCCCTCTCCCCTCCGGTCCTTGGGTGGTCTTTAGAAAACAGAGGAATGGACACATCAAAGTTAGGCCTAAAGTTCTCCATGCTGATGCTGGCCTTGGCCAGCATGGCCTGGCCAATGTCAAAACCCAAGTCCTCCGTGTAGTCTGGCCAGGTCCCCGAGTACAGATTGAATATGAGGTGATTCCGGCCGCCGTTCCAAAGACTCAAGCTTTGGACCTTCGCCTTCAAATTGTGCACGTACTGAGGCGACAGCTGGTCCCGGTCCAGGGTGTCCAGGCTCAGCACGAACAAGCACGCCTGCCCCGGGTCAGACGTGTAGAACCTGGAGCCCTCGATTGAAGCCAAGATGCTCTGGTAGCTCTCTGAGATTTTGTCCCCCTTCTGCTGGGGGTACACGTAAACTTTGAAACCGTTCTTCGCGCACAAAGAAAAGTCAAAACACGAGTCCATCCGGCAGCGCCTCCCCTGATTAAGGCCCGAGCTGGCATCCCTCTTCTGCCTCGCTGACATGTGAGCGATGTAACCCTCGCTTTCCGTCTGATCCCATGGAACGAAAGGCTGCAGGTGCTCCAAAAAGCGGGGCCAGCGGGGGCCGGGTCGGTGCCCATCACGCTGGACCTGGCTCCTCCTGGATGCCGGCACTGGCAGCCCACCAAGGAAGAGCAGCAAGACGAGACAGGCGCCGGCGGAGACCAGAATCAGGTAGCGCTTTTTGGCCTGCATGTGTCCTCCGGTCCGGCTCCGCGGGCTCGGCCGAGAAAAACAACTGGCCACCGAGTCTGGGGCTCACCGACCCGAGCCGGGCAGCGCAGCCATCTTCCTCCAGCCTTCAAGGGATTTCTCACGTTGTCCTCCTTCTTCTTCTTCCAAGTCCGATCCCAAATCCAGGGCATGTGGGCGACTTTGGTGGACCATCTAACTTACCTCTCCCCACGTGAACAGCAAGAAGAGCCACTCCAGTGGACTTCGACCTCAGTAGGTCAGGTCAGTCCTTCTTGTGAACACTTCCCAAGACGTGTGTGTGTGTGTGTGTGTGTGTGTGTGTGTGTGTGCGCTCTAACCTCGCCAACAGAGTCTCTCAGCAGGCAGTTTGGGTAGAAACTAAGCGTTAAGTTGCCTCGGTGCTCTTAACGTTTCTCAACGGACTCATTGCTTCTTCTCACGGGCCAGGCGCTGGAAACTAACACCGTCGAACACACAGAGGCGACGTTCAGTCCTCTACTGTCTCCGAGCAGCCACGTCCGTACCGTCGCCGTTTTCACTGGCGAGTGCGCGAAGCGGACGGATCCCTGCGCGCCTGTAAACACGGCTCGGTAACGTTACGGCTGAGTTGGTGAAGCACAGGCGGCTAAGGTTACTCACTCGCCCCGGCAACCCGCGCCGTTTTCCGCGTCTCGGAGTAAACTTACACCCCTTAAGTCGTCCTTACAGCCGGAGACATGCTCCGCAGCCGCGCGGAACCGCTGAAACTCCGCCGAAAGCCCGGCCCTGAACTCCGGACCGCGGGTCGACGCGAACGTCGCTCCGTTTATCTCGGCGTTGCATTCCAATCCCCGCACGACGGCCGCTGACGTCACGCCCTTCCACAAGCGCACCGACGCGTCTGATTGGCCGTCGTCACGTCCGCGGAGGTGGGCGGGACGTGCGCGCCGGCCAACCACAGCCGCAGCTGGCGTTTAACCCTTTCGCTCCAAGACCAACCCATGAGCCGAACGGGCGCTCATTGCTCGCAACGCAAAGGGGAAGTCCACCGAATTTCCCCAAAAACCCCGTCTGCCGCGGCTCACACTCACTGAACTCAGGCGGCTCACACAGTCGCACGAAGCGGGCACAAATACGCTTCCCTGACGCGTGAAACGTGGCTTTCCAACAGCTGTCAGAAAGGATTTCTGCCTGTAATGTACTTTTAAAATTCCAGTTATGGTGGGGAGGCAGAAAAAGAGACAAAAAAGAAAGTTTTTTGTTTTTTTTTCTTTTGTTGTTGCTGTTGTTGTTTTCAGATTTCTCACTCTTATGACATTAATAACATTACATGTAAAACCCCAGAAGAAGGGTCACTGTAAGGTCAAAAAAGCTTTTTAAAATCTCCTTAAGTATCATCTCATAGTTAGAGGATGTTCTACATAACAAGTTAACTTCTTTAACTTTCATGATAATCATTTATTCATCATCAACTGAAAATATTTCAGCTCTGCTGTGGTCACTTAGCAGCAGGTCGCACCCAGTGGTGGACAGTAACTGAGTAACTGAGTAAATGTAATGAGTTTCTGTACTTTAGTATTTTTGGTGTATCTGTACTGAAGTTTCTCCGTTCTGGGCGACTTTTTCCTTTCACTCCACTACATTTCAGAGTCTAATATCCGACTTTTTCCTCCTACATTTTGAGAAATCTGTGGTTCCTTTTGGTTTCTGTGTGTATAAAAACGTAACATGTCAAAACGAAGGAAGCGCAAAGCCAGAGCACCAATCAGGGCCCAGCGGTCACTTTGTTTAGAGCTGGTTTTGACCTGTTGGTCATACCGACCCAGTGCAGCACGCGGTTCAACGTCAGCGCAGCAGCGTAAAACTTTGGGAGAGTCTGTTCAACATAAATGATGAACTAACCTAACTTTGTGTAAATAGAGCTCAATATAGAAATATGTCCACATATGCAGTCGAGACTGACGCGGCTTTTTTCTGAATTTCTACAAACACCATTTCATTTTATAGTAAATGAGTTTGGGCTGGTTTATGTTTATGAACAGACGCCTACAGATCAACATAGTAAAGGAGCTCATCTGTGATCCTGAGTTTAAAGCCAGTTTTTATTCAACTTAAACTTGGAACTAAGTTGTAAATAAATCTGAAACTGAAACTTTGCTTGTGTGTAAAAAGTGATTTCAGAGCCACTCGGTTCTCCCTGATGGAAACTGTTTACCTTCAGTGTTTTGTGCTTCTGATCATTTTAATAGACGTCAGCGTCACTAATTAATGACGTTCTATTAAAAGACTGGTTTACCAAGAGAGACGCTGGAGGACTTTCACCTGAAATGAGTTCATGAAGCCAGTCTGGTTATAAAAATGATAACAGGACATCAGAGCCAGAATTACTGTACTCTTTTAGTACTTTTACTTTATACTTAAGTACATTTGAAGGCAAATAACTGAACTACATGGTTTGTGCACTTCGTCCACCACTGGTCACATCCACCGTTTGACTCTGAGCCGTGCTGTTAGTTCTTCAGCCAGCATCTTATTCCCCTAAAACACTCTCTGCAGCTATGCCCAACACCTTGTTAACGCTGGATAAGGACAGGGTTGCCAGGCCCAGCAAAAATCTTCAGCTCAGTCCATCAGAAGCTGAAGCTTTCTGCACTAGTGACTGCAATCAAACTAGTCTGTTTGAGGCAGAAATTGAGTTATAGTCATTTTAAAAAGGGTATGGTTTTGTCTACTATGTGGCAATAGACCTGTTTTATTATCTCTCCAATTACGTCCTTTTCCAACTCCTAACTAGGTTTCCTCCTCTCACATGATCCTACCAAGCTGGGAGGGTGAAGACTAGCATGAACTCCCTCAGAGACATGAAGAGCCACAGATTCTTTATGAGCTGCTGCTTATGCACCGTCATTGCAGCGCTCAACACGCTTGGAGGAGAACACTAACTGCCAATTCTGTTACATCTCCTAACGAAGCCCCGCACTGGCTAGCATTGGCTGCGTTTAAACTTTGGCCAATCTGATTGAATACATTCCTATAACAGATTCAGACGGAGGTGTTTATTCTCACTCTGCTCAACAATCTGATGGAAAATCTTCGTTTACATGTGAGATCCAAAATGACGCGTATGCGTGGAGTAGCTCTTAGAGTAGACGTTACCATGGCAGCAAGCATCACATGAGGTCCAGTCAGAGTGAGATGAGCAGCAGTGAGCAGTGATTGTGTTTTTAACTGCTTTAAAATGACGTCAGACTCAGGAAAACGTCCTTCACACGTCCTTATTAAAGAAGGCCGAGAGGAAGACGTCGTGCTCTGAGACGCATAAGCTGGACGTCCGTCCCACCGCCGTCTTTTAAAGATCAGAGCATGAACTTCGTCTCCTCTGCAGACCAGTTTCTGCTCCGCCGCGTCGAACGGTATAAACTCTCACTGTGACGCGACGCACAAGCAGAACGGACTTCAACTTTCCGATAGGGAATGTAATCGGATACAGGCGTTTACACGGATATTACTCTTCTATTTAACGGATTATTTACAGGATTACCCACCTCGTTCAGTCAGATAGAAATTATTTTCCAGGTGTTTACATGGACGTATCTATTCAGATTGAGCTATTAGTCAGATTATAAACGGATTATTAGGCTGCATGTAAACATGGCTATTGCTCTGAGTGATGAGTGAAGAGGGTGGGCCATGCTACCCACCCATAGAGAGCGAGGACAGTTATGATCTCTTGGCCTATTAGTCACGTAGGGCTGTGGCACTGCAGAGCACAAAACTTACCTAGTAAAATAAGAGTTAAACTACACCCTACTGGTTTTATGAAAGGCTTTAGATGACCATAGATAGTGACTAAATTCTATAGAGCCAAATCATAATGACTGCACCCTTTGCACAAATGAAAGAAAATAAAAGAAACTGCATCGTTTCCCCAAATTGCGCCCAGAAAGTGATACTACCATAAAGTGTAATCCATTGTATATGGACATATATAACATGATAGATATGATGGGCAGGTCGACGCCGCCTCTCAATGTACTACTCCTAGAAAAACACCATGGAAATAAGTGGACGCTGGCCTAATGAAACATATCGGCAGGTGTCCACAGACCTGTCCTCCGGATTGTTTTCGCAGCTGCTGAGATGTGAGAGAGCAGAAGAGATTCTGTGGGGCAGGATTTGAGACGGAGGGAGAGCGGGGAGGAATTTGAAGCCGCGTTCCTTGGAAGCTGCGGAGCCGAGTGTGTATGCGGCTGCTACTACGGGCCAGTGATCAAAGCTCGGCCCTTACCTCCTCTTCTTTCTACCCAGCATTCCTTCCACTCTTTCTCCAAGTCTTTCATCCGCCGGCAGGGTGCTAGCCCTGAATGCTCACGAGCACGCTTTTCAAGAAATAACATTAATGCATTTGAATCTTCCCATGTTAAAAGAATAGCTCAATGGGAAGTGGAAATAACTGGTTTGCAGCCGGAAGCGTGCTTCTTTAGTTCCGAGGCTACTGGAGCTAACGAGGAATGAAAGCTGCATGGGAAAAATCACATGGGACTTAAACTGTGCTCAGCTTTCGACGCTCAAATAGACTTGCTTTTCCAGAAGAACATTAAAGGGGAACACTACTGGCTTTTCAAAACGTCTGCATAATTCAATCGTTTAGAGGTAAAAACGTCATTCGGCTGGCTTTGATGTGAAAGGCTGCATTGTGGAGAAACCGACCAGAGCAGAGTTTCTTCACAGTGGTGGTGATAGGAACCAGGGGTTGCAATGTCTACAGAACAAATGCAGCCATTTCATTTTTTATCCTACTCAAACTGTGAGCTTACACATGCCAGGTTTATGTAGCCTATGTGTAGTTTATAATGGTAAAATAGTGGTAAATCTAAAACAAAATCACTTTAATTCCCCTTTAATTTTAGTGCCACATTCACATTTACCAGTGAGTGATGTCACTCTAAACTAATGTGATGCATTATTGTATGTTTTGAGGCAAAGCCTCCAAGCATTAGTTAGCCTGTAGCTGCTTTGTCCATCTGTATTTCACAGCCCACTTATTTACCCATCGGTTTTCCTTGGTTTCACAGAAGGAATGTCAAATCTTCAGAAGGGGGCTTATGGAGAATCGATACTGGAGAAAGCAATGAAGAAGCTCATCTGTGTGTTAGCATGGCTGCACAGCAGAACTGGCCACATCACTATCAAGTGTATATTTGTAATGTCCCACAGTGAACAGTCTAGAACCTTTTCTTGTATCCTTATGCACATTTATTATCATACGTTCTGTTTGCTGTGTATTTTTTATATCTTTTTTGAGCCACATGCAAGCTTTCATACAACGATTCCTGCGCCGTCATGTTGGAACAGGAAGGGGCCGTCCCCAAACTGTTCCCACAAAGTTGGGAGCGTGAAATTGTCCAAAATCTCTTGGTGCTGAAGCTTTAAGAGTTCCTCTCACTGGAACTAAGGGGCCGAGCCCAACTCCTGAAAAACACCCCACACCATGATCCCCCCTCCACCAAACTTTACACTCGGCACAATGCAGTCAGACAAGTACCGTCTCCTGGCAACCGCCAAACCCAGACTCGTCCATTGGATTTCCAGATGGAGAAGCGTGATTGGTCACTCCAGAGAACACGTCTCCACTGCTCTAGAGTCCAGTGGTGGCGCTTTACTCCACTGCATTCCACGCTTTGCATTGCGCTTGGTGATGTAAGGCTTGGATGCAGCTGCTCGGCCATGGAAACCCATTCCATGAAGCTCTCTACGCTGTTCTTGAGCTGATCTGAAGGCCACATGAAGTTTGGAGGTCTGTAGTGATTGACTCTGCAGAAAGTCGGTGACCTCTGCGCACTATGCCCCTCAGCATCCGCTGACCGCTCTGTCATTTTACGTGGCCAACCACTTCGTGGCTGAGTTGCTGTCGTTCCCAATCGCTTCCACTTTGTTATAATCCCACTGACAGTTGACTGTGGAATATGTAGTAGTGAGGAAATTTCACGACTGGACTGTAGAAGCAGTCTGCAGGCCTAGGGGCTCGGCTTTATACACTTGCGGCTGTGGAAGTGTTTGGAACACCTGAATACAGTGATTTGAATGAGTGAGTGAAAACTTTTGGAAATATAGCGTACATTAGGCCTAGCTAAATTTTTTTCTCTTAGTAGTTTGTAATATTAATCATAGGCAATTTTCCAAGTAAAAGTCTATGTGCATTGACTTGTACACAGGACAATAATCTGCGTGGGCTGAGGGTGGACCAGCAGGGTGCTGACCTTTTCCAGCCAGCTGGCCGTGCTTGCTCTCTGGGTCATTGTGTTTTGGTCATATTATGTGAACTTTACATTTTTCCATTCTGAGGTTCTGCTCTACAGTGTCCAGCGCTGTAAATGTTCAGGTTAGTGTTTCCATGTAAGCCAACAGACAATGTTTAACTACTTAAGCAGCAATATCGTTAATGTTAACACTCACTGGGAAAGAGTTTACCAGTTAATAAAACTGCTGCACGCAGAGCCCTGCACTCCACACACTCCACACACTTGTAAGTAACAGATGTAAGTTAGTTGGATTGTCTTTACAGCCCTTTGCCATCTTCTTATGACTGTCTGCAGAGCAGGGACCCTGGGCAGGACAAGCAATAGCCCACACAACGAGGGCTGAAACCTCCATGCTGCCCTCATGACGTCCATCTCAAACGCACCACCCAATTCTGGGATCAGGCATTTCTGAAAGTCAAACGCAACCTTTGAAAAGCTGTGAGTCACGATGGGACCCTCAATAGGGCCCTATTCACACGGCTTGACACGTCATCATTAAAATGTTTCCGTCACCCTTTTTCACTTTCCAGCTTCAGCAATACTGTGACTTTTCCACTTAGTCCTAGCGTTGAACTCTTTTTGTGATAGCTGGGCGTTTTTTTTGAAAATTCGCAAAAGCCATTAGATGGAAAATCCTCTACTGACTTTGAACACTCAGTCATGCAGATATCTGCTGTACAACATCCGGAGGATCCGACCCTTCATCACCCGAGAGGCCGCCCAGGTGCTAGTGCAGTCTCTGGTCATCTCAAGGCTTGACCACTGCAGCTCGCTCTTGGCTGGTCTTCCCATGCAGACCATCAAGCCTCTGCAGCTCATCCAGAATGCGGCAGCACGGCTCGTCTTCAGTCTCCCCAAGTTCAGCCACGTCACCCCACTGCTGCGCTCCCTTCACTGGCTCCCTGTAGTTGCATCAGGTTTAAAAACCTAATGCTGGCCTACAAAGCCAGAAATGGACCAGCCCCTCTCTGCCTGATGGCAATGGTGAAATCTCGAACTGGACCATGAGCCCTTCGAGCTTGGAGCTCAGGTGGGGGAACGAACTCCCACTGGCTGTCTGAACAGCAGACTGAAGACGGTCTCTTTACACAGCACTTAAATGAGCATTGAATTAAGTATTGTTTGCAATATATTGGGCTGCACTTATATATTATATTTGATTGTATTGCACTGTGTATTGTCGTTTACTGTATTGTAGTTTACTGTATTGTATTGCATTGTACGGCAGAGTTCTGTGCTGAACTCTATCTGAGCTCAGGACCGTCTCTCTCTCTAACCTACTGGTAACCAGCAAAGATACTTTCTCTAGACAGACAAAGCTCTTCTTGTAAGTCGCTCTGGATAAGAGCGTCTGCTAAACGTAAGTGTAAAAAAAATGAACACTGGCTTACTGATTAGATTTTAGGGCCCTTGCGCATTTGGAAACCGGACACTTGTTTATAATGCAACTTTAAGAAAGTCTGCGTAGTCATCCGTATGATCACGGTTACTCTCTGCGTGCAGTGATTGCCCACTGGAGCCAGTTTGTTTGCTTTGAAATGGCTAATAGGATGGTGGTGACACTAAATGAATGGCAATGGAAATGGCAGCGTGTGGATGTCATTAGGGCAGAAAGCGGGCCTGCAATGGCCCTCCTCCATCTTCAATTAAGGATGAAGGTTACCCTTGGGACTGAGGGGCTGACGGAGGGTCATTTAAATTCCCCCAGCCGCCAGAACGGTTTTCACACATCATTAACACATCTTTACTCAGCTCGGAATTGTGTTTGTAAGCATGCGGGGTTGATGGCCTGCTCTTATGCAAAGTTGTGCTTTGTTATCTAGAACTGTTTGGCTCGGCCTGTATGACCGCTCCTCTTAGAATGCCAAGAAGGAAGACTATGATTTAATAGTAGGATAATTCATGAGCCGAAGTCATTACATATTACATATGATGTAATATAATGAAACATGCTTAATGTGACCAAGGCTGACCAATGATCATTTTGATTTCAGTTGGACTTTAATACATGTGTATTAAGCACGACAAGGCAGCTGGAGACACTGTGTCCACTCACTGTCCACCCTGTTCGACACACATACCTTGTTGCTGCACCTTGTAGATGTAAAGTCAGAGGCGACACCTCATCACAGTTTGTGTTAGTCATCCTCTAGTCCTTCATCAGTGGTCACAGGACGCTTTTGATGCTGGATGTTTTTGGTTGGTGGACGATTCTCAGTCCAGCAGTGACAGTGAGGTGTTTAAAAACTCCAGCAGCGCTGCTGTGTCTGATCAACTCAGACCAGCGCAACACGCACTAACACACCACCTCCATGTCAGTGTTAGTGCAGTGCTGAGAATGACCCACCACTGATGTACTGTAGTCTGTAATGGTAGAACTACAAAGTCCAACAGTGAATATAGATATGTATATATAGCTGCCGTCAGAACAAAACCTTGTATCTCTGTTTTTGTCATTTTTCATTTTTTGACATGGTTTGAAAAGGCACGTCGCTCTTTACACTGTGGGTAAATTTCTTGATGAAGGGACCAAAAGAAACGGCCCAAAATGACTTGGAAAGACGTCTGGTTCCATTGACTCACATTAAAAGTAAAGTAGGTTTTTTCCTTCTCCTGTAAAGTTGGCATTTTGGAGATACGAGGTTTTGTTCTGACAGCAGCGACATATTTTATTTATTTATTTTTAAAAACCTTAAAACTGGTGCTGTATTATTGAAGCCACTGATTCTAAACTTTTGAGCGGTGGCGCACACCAGGGACCCTCGGCGCGCCGCACATTATGGTGAGTGTTGATGGAGCCTGCTGCTCATTTGAGGGATTGCTCTGCTGGAATTAAGCGCTTCATTAAGTTTCCTTTTCCAGGCCACAGTTGGAGCCGTTTTTCATGCCTCTCTGTGCAAATTGAATTGTATTGAATGTGGCAGTGATAAAAATCGATCCTAGTGGCCTCCACAAAAAGCACAGCCCTGTGTAAATTTGACGGGATCAATCACAGAGGAAGCGAGTGGCACCCAGGGCCCCTGTGAGATTCCTGAAGGAATAATTTGACCAAACATGCGAATGTGACTTACAGAGAGCGGAAGCTTGTAGGCACCAGTTAGCACGACTCCTTTTTACTAAATGCCTGAACTTGGGTCGGGCGGCACGGTAGCGAGGTTGCCCCTAAGTGTGAGTGACTGTGTCTGTCTGCCCTGTGATGGACTGGCGACCTGTCCAAGTTATATCCCAAGCTGGGATAGGCCCCAGGACCCAGAAGGAGAAGTGTGTGTGTGTGTGTGTGTGTGTGTGTGTGTAAACTTCAGGCCATAAAACAAATCAACACAATTTTCCACTTACTCCTCCTGTGGTTGGTCAGCGAAGACATGTCTGCTTCTTTTGTTTAGACCTGGAGCTACCAGGGTAACGTTGCTAACAAACACTAGAACTCAATAGTCACCCAACTAGCCCAGATTGATTCTGTAAAAATACAGCCTTAAAATGAGGCGAGTGGACATGTTCACAACATACGCAGCAATGTGTGCGTCTGTGATTTTGACCAGAGTGTCCCTTTAAAATGTAATGAACAAACTACAAGAGGCCTTGTGTTACAGTGATTTTACAGTGTTGTTAGATGCGATTCAGTGCATAAGTAATGCCTGTTCATCTCATGTTCACAGTATTTACAGTAATAGGACGTAAAGGACTGTAGATATACTGGCCTGTTTGGCGGAGGACTAATAAAAACCAATCAGCTCTCAGTAGCAGTAACACTAACCAATCAGCACTCAGTAGCAGTAACTCTAACCAATCAGCTCTCAGTAGCAGTAACACTAACCAATCAGCTCTCAGTAGCAGTAACACTAACCAATCAGCTCTCAGTAGCAGTAACACTAACCAATCAGCACTCAGTAGCAGTAACTCTAACCAATCAGCTCTCAGTAGCAGTAACACTAACCAATCAGCTCTCAGTAGCAGTAACACTAACCAATCAGCTCTCAGTAGCAGTAACTCTAACCAATCAGCTCTCAGTAGCAGTAACACTAACCAATCAGCTCTCAGTAGCAGTAACACTAACCAATCAGCTCTCAGTAACAGTAACACTAACCAATCAGCACTCAGTAGCAGTAACTCTAACCAATCAGCTCTCAGTAGCAGTAACTCTAACCAATCAGCTCTCAGTAGCAGTAACTCTAACCAATCAGCTCTCAGTAGCAGTAACTCTAACCAATCAGCTCTCAGTAGCAGTAACACTAACCAATCAGCTCTCAGTAGCAGTAACACTAACCAATCAGCTCTCAGTAGCAGTAACTCTAACCAATCAGCTCTCAGTAGCAGTAACACTAACCAATCAGCTCTCAGTAGCAGTAACTCTAACCAATCAGCTCTCAGTAGCAGTAGCACTAACCAATCAGCTCTCAGTAGCAGTAATTCTAACCAATCAGCTCTCAGTAGCAGTAACGCTAACCAATCAGCTCTCAGTAGCAGTAACACTAACCAATCAGCTCTCAGTAGCAATAACACTAACCAATCAACTCTCAGTAGCAGTAACACTAACCAATCAGCTCTCAGTAACAGTAACACTGACCAATCAGCTCTCAGTAGCAGTAACACTAACCAATCAGCTCTCAGTAGCAGTAACACTAACCAATCAGCTCTCAGTAGCAGTAACACTGACCAATCAGCTCTCAGTAGCAGTAACGCTAACCAATCAGCTCTCAGTAGCAGTAACACTAACCAATCAGCTCTCAGTAACAGTAACACTAACCAATCAGCTCTCAGTAGCAGTAACACTGACCAATCAGCTCTCAGTAGCAGTAACACTAACCAATCAGCTCTCAGTAGCAGTAACACTAACCAATCAACTCTCAGTAGCAGTAACACTAACCAATCAGCTCTCAGTAGCAGTAACACTGACCAATCAGCTCTCAGTAGCAGTAACACTGACCAATCAGCTCTCAGTAGCAGTAACACTAACCAATCAGCTCTCAGTAGCAGTAACGCTGACCAATCAGCTCTCAGTAGCAGTAACGCTAACCAATCAGCTCTCAGTAGCAGTAACACTAACCAATCAGCTCTCAGTAACAGTAACACTAACCAATCAGCTCTCAGTAGCAGTAACACTAACCAATCAACTCTCAGTAGCAGTAACACTAACCAATCAGCTCTCAGTAGCAGTAACACTAACCAATCAGCTCTCAGTAACAGTAACACTAACCAATCAGCTCTCAGTAACAGTAACACTAACCAATCAGCTCTCAGTAACAGTAACACTAACCAATCAGCTCTCAGTAGCAGTAACACTAACCAATCAACTCTCAGTAGCAGTAACACTAACCAATCAGCTCTCAGTAACAGTAACACTAACCAATCAGCTCTCAGGAGCAGTAAAACTAACCAATCAGCTCTCAGTAACAGTAACACTAACCAATCAGCTCTCAGTAACAGTAACGCTAACCAATCAACTCTCAGTAGCAGTAACGCTAACCAATCAGCTCTCAGTAGCAGTAACGCTAACCAATCAGCTCTCAGTAGCAGTAAAACTAACCAATCAGCTCTCAGTAACAGTAACACTAACCAATCAACTCTCAGTAGCAGTAACACTAACCAATCAGCTCTCAGTAGCAGTAACTCTAACCAATCAGCTCTCAGTAGCAGTAACACTAACCAATCAGCTCTCAGTAACAGTAACACTAACCAATCAGCTCTCAGTAGCAGTAACACTAACCAATCAGCTCTCAGTAGCAGTAACACTGACCAATCAGCTCTCAGTAGCAGTAACACTAACCAATCAGCTCTCAGTAGCAGTAACACTAACCAATCAGCTCTCAGTAACAGTAACACTAACCAATCAGCTCTCAGTAGCAGTAACACTAACCAATCAACTCTCAGTAGCAGTAACACTAACCAATCAGCTCTCAGTAGCAGTAACACTAACCAATCAGCTCTCAGTAGCAGTAACACTAACCAATCAGCTCTCAGTAACAGTAACACTAACCAATCAGCTCTCAGTAACAGTAACACTAACCAATCAGCTCTCAGTAGCAGTAACACTAACCAATCAACTCTCAGTAGCAGTAACACTAACCAATCAGCTCTCAGTAACAGTAACACTAACCAATCAGCTCTCAGTAGCAGTAACTCTAACCAATCAGCTCTCAGTAACAGTAACACTAACCAATCAGCTCTCAGTAGCAGTAACACTAACCAATCAACTCTCAGTAGCAGTAACGCTAACCAATCAGCTCTCAGTAGCAGTAACGCTAACCAATCAGCTCTCAGTAGCAGTAACACTAACCAATCAACTCTCAGTAGCAGTAACGCTAACCAATCAGCTCTCAGTAGCAGTAACGCTAACCAATCAGCTCTCAGTAGCAGTAAAACTAACCAATCAGCTCTCAGTAACAGTAACACTAACCAATCAACTCTCAGTAGCAGTAACACTAACCAATCAGCTCTCAGTAGCAGTAACTCTAACCAATCAGCTCTCAGTAGCAGTAACACTAACCAATCAGCTCTCAGTAACAGTAACTCTAACTAATTTCCAAAGTTTCCCACACAGATGGTTAGAAACCATTTAATCTTTAATTTTTAGCCATTAAGCTCATCCCCAATCAGTGATGACCGGATCAGTGAGGCGCCCTCTGGTATTTTGCAATCATGTTTTTAATATAATAGGAGAAATAGGAAGTCTCCAGATTGCCCTTAAACCATCTCTGGCCGATATTTCCATATGGCCGATATTCCATGTGTGTCACTGCACAGTTCTAAGGTTTATATCTCTTAATAATGTGGGAATAATCAAAGCTAGGGAAATCAGACATCTGCACTTTTGAGCTGCACTACGTCCAGTATAATACTGTCACAACAGGGACAAGTGGCCTTGTTTGTGAGTAGCTGCGTGTTTCTGTGTGTGAATCCCGGTCGAGATTCAGGGGAGGGAACGTTCTAAATGCTGCTGTTTGACCCGCGCTGTGTGAGAGCTGTGCGCTGATGGAGGCCAGCGTCTTTCCACTACCCAAAAACCTTTCTCATTTTCTTCTCTGGTTGATTCTGATTCAGAGTGACAAAGACCTGATGCTGAGCAGCAGCGCACACACACACACACACACACACACACACACACAGAGCTCCCTTCAGCATACAGCTGCAGAGGGTACGCCAACAAAACACCAGTGAAATAGACTCAACATGAAAATCTATTAAAAGTGTCTGAATCTTCATCCACGGAGTGGATTAATAACCCATTCCTTTTGAGCTGAAGTCTGAGTAGACTGATAAATCAATGTGATCGGTTATTAATCTCAGTGTTACTGAGCTCTGCTAAAGCCTGAGTAGACTGATAAATCAATGTGATCAGTTATTAATCTCAGCGTTACTGAGCTCTGCTAAAGCCTGAGTAGACTGATAAATCAATGTGATCAGTTATTAATCTCAGCGTTACTGAGCTCTGCTAAAGCCTGAGTAGACTGATAAATCAATGTGATCAGTTATTAATCTCAGCGTTACTGAGCTCTGCTAAAGCCTGAGTAGACTGATAAATCAATGTGATCGGTTATTAATCTCAGCGTTACTGAGCTCTGCTAAAGTCTGAGTAGACTGATAAATCAATGTGATCGGTTATTAATCTCAGCGTTACTGAGCTCTGCTAAAGTCTGAGTAGACTGATAAATCAATGTGATCAGTTATTAATCTCAGCGTTACTGAGTTCTGCTAAAGCCTGAGTAGACTGATTAATCAATGTGATCGGTTATTAATCTCAGCGTTACTGAGCTCTGCTAAAGCCTGAGTAGACTGATAAATCAATGTGATCGGTTATTAATCTCAGCCTTACTGAGCTCTGCTAAAGCCTGAGTAGACTGATAAATCAATGTGATCAGTTATTAATCTCAGCGTTACTGAGCTCTGCTAAAGCCTGAGTAGACTGATAAATCAATGTGATCGGTTATTAATCTCAGTGTTACTGAGCTCTGCTAAAGTCTGAGTAGACTGATAAATCAATGTGATCGGTTATTAATCTCAGTGTTACTGAGCTCTGCTAAAGTCTGAGTAGACTGATAAATCAATGTGATCAGTTATTAATCTCAGCGTTACTGAGCTCTGCTAAAGCCTGAGTAGACTGATAAATCAATGTGATCGGTTATTAATCTCAGTGTTACTGAGCTCTGCTAAAGCCTGAGTAGACTGATAAATCAATGTGATCAGTTATTAATCTCAGCATTACTGAGCTCTGCTAAAGCCTGAGTAGACTGATGAATCAATGTGATCGATTATTAATCTCAGCGTTACTGAGCTCTGCTAAAGCCTGAGTAGACTGATAAATCAATGTGATCGGTTATTAATCTCAGTGTTACTGAGCTCTGCTAAAGCCTGAGTAGACTGATAAATCAATGTGATCAGTTATTAATCTCAGCGTTACTGAGCTCTGCTAAAGCCTGAGTAGACTGATAAATCAATGTGATCAGTTATTAATCTCAGCGTTACTGAGCTCTGCTAAAGCCTGAGTAGACTGATAAATCAATGTGATCAGTTATTAATCTCAGCATTACTGAGCTCTGCTAAAGCCTGAGTAGACTGATGAATCAATGTGATCGATTATTAATCTCAGCGTTACTGAGCTCTGCTAAAGCCTGAGTAGACTGATAAATCAATGTGATCGGTTATTAATCTCAGCGTTACTGAGCTCTGCTAAAGCCTGAGTAGACTGATAAATGAATGTGATCGGTTATTAATCTCAGTGTTACTGAGCTCTGCTAAAGCCTGAGTAGACTGATAAATCAATGTGATCAGTTATTAATCTCAGCATTACTGAGCTCTGCTAAAGCCTGAGTAGACTGATAAATCAATGTGATCGGTTATTAATCTCAGTGTTACTGAGCTCTGCTAAAGTCTGAGTAGACTGATAAATCAATGTGATCGGTTATTAATCTCAGCGTTACTGAGCTCTGCTAAAGTCTGAGTAGACTGATAAATCAATGTGATCAGTTATTAATCTCAGCGTTACTGAGTTCTGCTAAAGCCTGAGTAAACTGAT
Organism: Pygocentrus nattereri; assembly: GCF_015220715.1. NCBI lineage: Eukaryota > Metazoa > Chordata > Actinopteri > Characiformes > Serrasalmidae > Pygocentrus > Pygocentrus nattereri. Next base: position 2,202,675 of record NC_051234.1, on the reverse strand, counting down.
TAATCAATGTGATCGGTTATTAATCTCAGCGTTACTGAGCTCTGCTAAAGCCTGAGTAGACTGATAAATCAATGTGATCGGTTATTAATCTCAGCGTTACTGAGCTCTGCTAAAGCCTGAGTAGACTGATAAATCAATGTGATCGGTTATTAATCTCAGTGTTACTGAGCTCTGCTAAAGTCTGAGTAGACTGATAAATCAATGTGATCGGTTATTAATCTCAGTGTTACTGAGCTCTGCTAAAGTCTGAGTAGACTGATAAATCAATGTGATCGGTTATTAATCTCAGTGTTACTGAGCTCTGCTAAAGTCTGAGTAGACTGATAAATCAATGTGATCAGTTATTAATCTCAGTGTTACTGAGCTCTGCTAAAGCCTGAGTAGACTGATAAATCAATGTGATCGGTTATTAATCTCAGTGTTACTGAGCTCTGCTAAAGTCTGAGTAGACTGATAAATCAATGTGATCAGTTATTAATCTCAGTGTTACTGAGCTCTGCTAAAGCCTGAGTAGACTGATAAATCAATGTGATCAGTTATTAATCTCAGCGTTACTGAGCTCTGCTAAAGCCTGAGTAGACTGATAAATCAATGTGATCAGTTATTAATCTCAGCGTTACTGAGCTCTGCTAAAGCCTGAGTAGACTGATAAATCAATGTGATCGGTTATTAATCAGTGTTACTGAGCTCTGCTAAAGCCTGAGTAGACTGATAAATCAATGTGATCGGTTATTAATCTCAGTGTTCCTGAGCTCTGCTAAAGTCTGAGTAGACTGATAAATCAATGTGATCGGTTATTAATCTCAGCGTTACTGAGCTCTGCTAAAGTCTGAGTAGACTGATAAATCAATGTGATCAGTTATTAATCTCAGCGTTACTGAGCTCTGCTAAAGCCTGAGTAGACTGATAAATCAATGTGATCGGTTATTAATCTCAGCATTACTGAGCTCTGCTAAAGTCTGAGTAGACTGATAAATCAATGTGATCAGTTATTAATCTCAGCGTTACTGAGCTCTGCTAAAGCCTGAGTAGACTGATAAATCAATGTGATCGTTTATTAATCTCAGCGTTACTGAGCTCTGCTAAAGCCTGAGTAGACTGATAAATCAATGTGATCAGTTATTAATCTCAGCGTTACTGAGCTCTGCTAAAGCCTGAGTAGACTGATGAATCAATGTGATCGATTATTAATCTCAGCGTTACTGAGCTCTGCTAAAGCCTGAGTAGACTGATAAATCAATGTGATCGGTTATTAATCTCAGTGTTACTGAGCTCTGCTAAAGTCTGAGTAGACTGATAAATCAATGTGATCGGTTATTAATCTCAGCGTTACTGAGCTCTGCTAAAGTCTGAGTAGACTGATAAATCAATGTGATCAGTTATTAATCTCAGCGTTACTGAGTTCTGCTAAAGCCTGAGTAAACTGATTAATCAATGTGATCGGTTATTAATCTCAGCGTTACTGAGCTCTGCTAAAGCCTGAGTAGACTGATAAATCAATGTGATCGGTTATTAATCTCAGCGTTACTGAGCTCTGCTAAAGCCTGAGTAGACTGATAAATCAATGTGATCGGTTATTAATCTCAGTGTTACTGAGCTCTGCTAAAGTCTGAGTAGACTGATAAATCAATGTGATCGGTTATTAATCTCAGTGTTACTGAGCTCTGCTAAAGTCTGAGTAGACTGATAAATCAATGTGATCGGTTATTAATCTCAGTGTTACTGAGCTCTGCTAAAGTCTGAGTAGACTGATAAATCAATGTGATCAGTTATTAATCTCAGTGTTACTGAGCTCTGCTAAAGCCTGAGTAGACTGATAAATCAATGTGATCGGTTATTAATCTCAGTGTTACTGAGCTCTGCTAAAGTCTGAGTAGACTGATAAATCAATGTGATCAGTTATTAATCTCAGTGTTACTGAGCTCTGCTAAAGCCTGAGTAGACTGATAAATCAATGTGATCAGTTATTAATCTCAGCGTTACTGAGCTCTGCTAAAGCCTGAGTAGACTGATAAATCAATGTGATCGTTTATTAATCTCAGCGTTACTGAGCTCTGCTAAAGCCTGAGTAGACTGATAAATCAATGTGATCAGTTATTAATCTCAGCGTTACTGAGCTCTGCTAAAGTCTAAGTAGACTGATAAATCAATGTGATCAGTTATTAATCTCAGCGTTACTGAGCTCTGCTAAAGCCTGAGTAGACTGATAAATCAATGTGATCGGTTATTAATCTCAGCGTTACTGAGCTCTGCTAAAGTCTGAGTAGACTGATTAATCAATGTGATCGGTTATTAATCTCAGCGTTACTGAGCTCTGCTAAAGCCTGAGTAGACTGATAAATCAATGTGATCGGTTATTAATCTCAGTGGTACTGAGCTCTGCTAAAGTCTGAGTAGACTGATAAATCAATGTGATCAGTTATTAATCTCAGTGTTACTGAGCTCTGCTAAAGCCTGAGTAGACTGATAAATCAATGTGATCGGTTATTAATCTCAGTGTTACTGAGCTCTGCTAAAGTCTGAGTAGACTGATAAATCAATGTGATCGGTTATTAATCTCAGCGTTACTGAGCTCTGCTAAAGTCTGAGTAGACTGATAAATCAATGTGATCGGTTATTAATCTCAGCGTTACTGAGCTCTGCTAAAGCCTGAGTAGACTGATAAATCAATGTGATCGGTTATTAATCTCAGTGTTACTGAGCTCTGCTAAAGCCTGAGTAGACTGATAAATCAATGTGATCAGTTATTAATCTCAGCGTTACTGAGCTCTGCTAAAGCCTGAGTAGACTGATAAATCAATGTGATCAGTTATTAATCTCAGTGTTACTGAGCTCTGCTAAAGCCTGAGTAGACTGATAAATCAATGTGATCGGTTATTAATCTCAGTGTTACTGAGCTCTGCTAAAGTCTGAGTAGACTGATAAATCAATGTGATCGGTTATTAATCTCAGCATTACTGAGCTCTGCTAAAGCCTGAGTAGACTGATAAATCAATGTGATCGGTTATTAATCTCAGCGTTACTGAGCTCTGCTAAAGCCTGAGTAGACTGATAAATCAATGTGATCGGTTATTAATCTCAGCGTTACTGAGCTCTGCTAAAGCCTGAGTAGACTGATAAATCAATGTGATCGGTTATTAATCTCAGCGTTACTGAGCTCTGCTAAAGCCTGAGTAGACTGATAAATCAATGTGATCAGTTATTAATCTCAGCGTTACTGAGTTCTGCTAAAGCCTGAGTAAACTGATTAATCAATGTGATCGGTTATTAATCTCAGCGTTACTGAGCTCTGCTAAAGCCTGAGTAGACTGATAAATCAATGTGATCGGTTATTAATCTCAGCGTTACTGAGCTCTGCTAAAGCCTGAGTAGACTGATAAATCAATGTGATCGGTTATTAATCTCAGTGTTACTGAGCTCTGCTAAAGTCTGAGTAGACTGATAAATCAATGTGATCGGTTATTAATCTCAGTGTTACTGAGCTCTGCTAAAGCCTGAGTAGACTGATAAATCAATGTGATCAGTTATTAATCTCAGCGTTACTGAGCTCTGCTAAAGCCTGAGTAGACTGATAAATCAATGTGATCGGTTATTAATCTCAGCGTTACTGAGCTCTGCTAAAGCCTGAGTAGACTGATAAATCAATGTGATCGGTTATTAATCTCAGCGTTACTGAGCTCTGCTAAAGCCTGAGTAGACTGATAAATCAATGTGATCAGTTATTAATCTCAGTGTTACTGAGCTCTGCTAAAGCCTGAGTAGACTGATAAATCAATGTGATCGGTTATTAATCTCAGCGTTACTGAGCTCTGCTAAAGCCTGAGTAGACTGATAAATCAATGTGATCAGTTATTAATCTCAGTGTTACTGAGCTCTGCTAAAGCCTGAGTAGACTGATAAATCAATGTGATCGGTTATTAATCTCAGCGTTACTGAGCTCTGCTAAAGCCTGAGTAGACTGATAAATCAATGTGATCAGTTATTAATCTCAGTGTTACTGAGCTCTGCTAAAGCCTGAGTAGACTGATAAATCAATGTGATCGGTTATTAATCTCAGTGTTACTGAGCTCTGCTAAAGCCTGAGTAGACTGATAAATCAATGTGATCAGTTATTAATCTCAGTGTTACTGAGCTCTGCTAAAGCCTGAGTAGACTGATAAATCAATGTGATCGTTTATTAATCTCAGCGTTACTGAGCTCTGCTAAAGCCTGAGTAGACTGATAAATCAATGTGATCGGTTATTAATCTCAGCGTTACTGAGCTCTGCTAAAGCCTGAGTAGACTGATAAATCAATGTGATCGGTTATTAATCTCAGCGTTACTGAGCTCTGCTAAAGCCTGAGTAGACTGATAAATCAATGTGATCAGTTATTAATCTCAGTGTTACTGAGCTCTGCTAAAGCCTGAGTAGACTGATAAATCAATGTGATCGGTTATTAATCTCAGTGTTACTGAGCTCTGCTAAAGCCTGAGTAGACTGATAAATCAATGTGATCGGTTATTATTCTCAGTGTTACTGAGCTCTGCTAAAGTCTGATTAGACTGATAAATCAATGTGATCGGTTATTAATCTCAGTGTTACTGAGCTCTGCTAAAGTCTGATTAGACTGATAAATCAATGTGATCGGTTATTAATCTCAGTGTTACTGAGCTCTGCTAAAGTCTGAGTAGACTGATAAATCAATGTGATCAGTTATTAATCTCAGTGTTACTGAGCTCTGCTAAAGCCTGAGTAGACTGATAAATCAATGTGATCAGTTATTAATCTCAGTGTTACTGAGCTCTGCTAAAGTCTGAGTAGACTGATAAATCAATGTGATCAGTTATTAATCTCAGCGTTACTGAGCTCTGCTAAAGCCTGAGTAGACTGATAAATCAATGTGATCAGTTATTAATCTCAGTGTTACTGAGCTCTGCTAAAGCCTGAGTAGACTGATAAATCAATGTGATCGGTTATTAATCTCAGTGTTACTGAGCTCTGCTAAAGTCTGAGTAGACTGATAAATCAATGTGATCGGTTATTAATCTCAGTGTTACTGAGCTCTGCTAAAGCCTGAGTAGACTGATAAATCAATGTGATCGGTTATTAATCTCAGTGTTACTGAGCTCTGCTAAAGTCTGAGTAGACTGATAAATCAATGTGATCGGTTATTAATCTCAGTGTTACTGAGCTCTGCTAAAGCCTGAGTAGACTGATAAATCAATGTGATCGGTTATTAATCTCAGTGTTACTGAGCTCTGCTAAAGCCTGAGTAGACTGATAAATCAATGTGATCGGTTATTAATCTCAGTGTTACTGAGCTCTGCTAAAGCCTGAGTAGACTGATAAATCAATGTGATCAGTTATTAATCTCAGTGTTACTGAGCTCTGCTAAAGTCTGAGTAGACTGATAAATCAATGTGATCAGTTATTAATCTCAGTGTTACTGAGCTCTGCTAAAGTCTGAGTAGACTGATAAATCAATGTGATCAGTTATTAATCTCAGTGTTACTGAGCTCTGCTAAAGTCTGAGTAGACTGATAAATCAATGTGATCAGTTATTAATCTCAGCATTACTGAGCTCTGCTAAAGTCTGAGTAGACTGATAAATCAATGTGATCAGTTATTAATCTCAGTGTTACTGAGCTCTGCTAAAGCCTGAGTAGACTGATAAATCAATGTGATCAGTTATTAATCTCAGCATTACTGAGCTCTGCTAAAGTCTGAGTAGACTGATAAATCAATGTGATCGGTTATTAATCTCAGCGTTACTGAGCTCTGCTAAAGTCTGAGTAGACTGATAAATCAATATGATCAGTTATTAATCTCAGTGTTACTGAGCTCTGCTAAAGCCTGAGTAGACTGATAAATCAATGTGATCAGTTATTAATCTCAGCATTACTGAGCTCTGCTAAAGTCTGAGTAGACTGATAAATCAATGTGATCAGTTATTAATCTCAGTGTTACTGAGCTCTGCTAAAGCCTGAGTAGACTGATAAATCAATGTGATCAGTTATTAATCTCAGCATTACTGAGCTCTGCTAAAGCCTGAGTAGACTGATAAATCAATGTGATCAGTTATTAATCTCAGCGTTACTGAGCTCTGCTAAAGCCTGAGTAGACTGATAAATCAATGTGATCAGTTATTAATCTCAGTGTTACTGAGCTCTGCTAAAGTCTGAGTAGACTGATAAATCAATGTGATCGGTTATTAATCTCAGTGTTACTGAGCTCTGCTAAAGCCTGAGTAGACTGATAAATCAATGTGATCGGTTATTAATCTCAGTGTTACTGAGCTCTGCTAAAGTCTGAGTAGACTGATAAATCAATGTGATGAGCCTTTGTGAAAAATGTTCTTTACATTCTTAAAACTTTGGGTCTTTAAGAGTCCTTTAGTAATATAAATAGTTCTATCTTTGCATGACTGAAGGGTTCTTTGCATCACTACATGGTTCTTCAGATAGAACATGCTCTAGATGGTTCTATATAAAACTTTTTTGAAAAGCGTTCTATATAGAACCAAAAATGTTTCAAAAAAGTTTCTATATGAAATCTAATGAAATACATTCTGCATCAATATGAAGAGCACTTTCACAATGCAAAGAACCCTTTAGTCATGTAAAGGGTTCTTTGGGTGATCATGGTTCTATTTACAGTCCTTGAAGAATCATTTGGGGGCAGTCATGGGCTGGAGGTCAGGGAACCAGCCTCGTGACCGGAAGGTCACCGGTTCAATCCCCAGAGCTGACAGCACATGACTGAGGTGTCCTTGAGCAAGACACCTAACCCCCAACTGCTCCCTGGACGCTGCGGATTGGGCTGCCCACCGCTCTGGGCAAGTGTGCTCACTGCCCCCTAGTGTGTGTGTGTGTGTGTGTGTGTGTGTGTGTGTGTGTGTGTGTGTGTGTGTGTGTGTGTGTGTGTGTGTGTGTGTGTGTGCTCACTAGAGTGTATGTGGTGTTCCACTGCACGGATGGGTTAAATGCGGAGGTGGAATTTCCCCGTTGTGGGACTAATAAGGGTCTCTTAATCGTAATCTTTTTAAGTGTTTATAGCACCAAAAGGGTTCTTCTGTTGATAAGATGTCATGCTTGTAACAATTGAAGAACCCTTTTCTATACAGAACCATATACGACACATTCTCTATCCGACCAAAGAACTGTTTCACCATGCAGAGAACCATGCAAATGTTTTTAGGAGTGTTCCTGATTCTGTGTAGAGCTACTGTCTTTAAAGAACCCTTGAAGAACCATCTTTTTGAGAGTGCCAGTAACAGCACATGCTCGGGTATTGTGCATTGTGAAAAAGGCCCTCAAGCTATAAAAGCATAACAATATGGACAGATGGCTTGAAATATGCCATATTTTTTGCCTTCAGACTTCAGAGGCACACTATGCATTAATATGTAATCACAAAATCAGTGGCCATCAATATCCAGCCAAGCTTCCAGCACAGTGGACATATCAGATTAGTTCTCCCTCTTTGGCCGGCCGTTACTGGGGACGTGTAGCGTAACAGAGGGTCAGGGAATGCATCCTCAGTGCTGGAAGCCGCCTTTCGGCACTCTGTGTGTAATCGGAGTGCTGTGGAGAGAACAGGCTGCTACTTGTAGCGACTCCAGTGACATGACTGATGGGAGAGCAGATAGAAAGTATCTGGTGCCTGTCTGTAGGATCTGCAGGCCTGGTAAAATCACCGCCGTGCCACTGAGGCCACAAAACAGGCCAGCAAGGTCCAGCCGAACAGGAACGGACTCTTTACCTTTCTTATCTGAGAATCAATGAAATCAGTCGTCTGAACAGACTGCACCAGGCTTTTCTTGCAGCGGGGGACTTTTTCTTTGGTTTTGGGGTCTGAGGAACATTCTTCTCTTCCCTTTTCCAGGTGCAGCAACTCCAGTCGGAGAGACGCCTTTGCTGCTTTGTTGTCGGTGGTCTGGTGCCCAAAGTAGGCCAACACTAAAACAAAGAGTTTCAAGCAATACTTTGGTAAAAAAAGAAATTTCCCCCTTATACAGTTCAAGATCAGCCGAGATACACTTACCGGCCACTTTATTAGGTACAATTGCTCGTTAACACAAAAAGCTGATCAGCCAATCACACAGTCACAACTCACTGCATTTAGGCCTGTAGAGGTGGTCAAGACGACTTGCTGAAGTGCAGACCGAGCATCAGAACGGGGAAGAAAGGGGATTTAAGCGACTTTGAACGTGGCGTGGTTGTTGGTGCCAGACAGGCTGTCATCATAAATATTACACAGGAAAACCTGCAGGTTCAGTGTAAATAAAATGGCTATATTTGTGTTGGTGACGTCTGGTTCCTATCAGCACCACTGTAGAGAAACCTGAGTGGGTAAGTTTCTCTACCATGAACTATTTCACATCAAACTACTCAACCAAAGAATTATGCAGACATTTCAGCTTGACACGGTGTGCAGCCACGATGCTAATTAGGCCCGTATTAACTTCCATCACTTGCAAGCTACATTAGCTTCATGGCTTCGGTGCAAAACTAAAGAAGCAAATTGATTGTTGACAGTTGAGCTAAAGGGGGAAATTATGTTAATTTGATTGTTTTATAACCTCTACGCTGGCAAATTACGAACAACAGCCAACACAACAGCAGCATGCACAGATATGCTGGGCACAGAGCTAAACGCGCCTCTCGCCTGACCCCAAAGTTCAGAAAATGGACTTGTGACATTTAGACCGAAGCGAAAGAACAATGACGAGCGTTTTCACAATGGCACAGGCTGCTTGTACCAGCTAACCTGTACAATAGAGACGTAGCCAAGCAGGCTGTGCCAACACCCGCGGCCTCCGCAGGCCAGAGAGACCATTTATATGCAAATCCATCTGACAGTTTCAATGAGTTCCCATAATAAAGACAGCTGCTTGATCAAGACTAATTTCAGCCACGGGGCCGCGAGCCTGTATCTTTTCATCTGACACTCCTCTAATTGCTTGGCTCTCTCTCACCGTTAGCCTTTTCCATCTCATTTCCGAGGTTGTCTCCACCATGAGAAATCGGAAATATGATCCGTATTCCAGCAACGAAAATAAACGAATAAATAAGTGCACCTGGATGGGGCTCTATGCCTATATGTCATTAAATATATCGATCACGACTGGTGAGGTAATTGGGTTATGTGCCGTCCTTCTTACACATGTTATGCCTTTAAAATCTAATATAACTCGATCTGCCATGCTAAGTGTATATTGTAATGACAATAGGCTGATTTCCCAGATCCAGATCAAGCCAAAGCTGGTGTCTTCAGCACTGAAATTCAGCATTGGTACTGCAATTTAGTCCATGACTCGGCTTAATCCATGTCAGGAAAACCAGCCCTATAGATAGATGGTCCAACTAGCGGCAGATTTACTAAGAGAGGCGTTCATTTCAGCTGGTCTACTAACAATTTGTGCCAATAGCGGCGGCCAGTTTTGCTCATGCGCCTTTTGTACGAAAGCCCGATAGGAGAAAAAAGTCTTTCTGTTTTGGTTCAAACCGTGAATTTTTGACCTTTTTTCCTCAATATTTTGACGTAGGAAGTCAAAATAAGGGCTAATTTAATTTCAGAAAGTCTTAGTTCCCAAGAAAGTGCATGAATATGAATGAATAGTCTTTATTTTCAGAAAAGCAGTAATTAATTTGACACAACGTCAGAAATTAGAGAAAAAAATTATTATTATTTTTACCTTTGTGACTTTTTTGTCTCAATAGTTTGACTTACGAAGTCAACACAAGGACAAACTAAATAAAAAAGAATTAGATCTCAAGAAAGCGCCTGACTAATTCAACATAAGCCTTTATTTTAAGAAAATAAGTCGTTCAACTGAAATAACGTCAGAATTTGAGAAAAAAAAAAGATTATTTCGACCTTGTGGGCTTCTTTTCTTAATACCTTGATTTAGGAAGACAACACGAGGACTAACTTATTTCAAACTAAGGCAGGAGCGCCATGCTAGTCTGAGAAGTCTTCAGCTTCGGAAGTCCATTTGTCTTGTGAATTCAGTTTCTGAAACCTGCTTCATAATGTTTTTGCTTTGTTGGTGAGCAGAAATAGAATTAAATTGCCCTCGAACCCTGGAATAAGGCTGTTAAGTTGATGACACAACATAAAAGTTTCCATCTAAATTGAAACGGCTATACTCGGCTTCTTTTCAAAGACTGCAGGGCACTTTTTCCATTCCTGACTGAACACGCAAATACAATAAGGAAACCCAAGCACAGGCACACTCACATGGAAGTCAATGTGCATTTCGAGCCAGCGCTTTCAAATGCAGCCCACACAATTTGGAGACTTTAGGCATCTTGTGACTCTCATACGGATTTCACAACAGGTCGGAATCTCAATCGCGTCTGCGCCTGAGCTGAATATCAAACGAATAAAGCCGAATCAATTGGCAGGCCCTTTTAATTTGCACATTCAGAAGAGGCCTATTACTCAGAACTGTTCCCACTGAATACCAACTCTGAGTGATATGCTAAGCGACACTCTTGCTTTAATCTCATTATCATAGTCGACGGGAGAGAATGAAAACAATGCAGCACAGAATCAGGATTATCTGAACGCAACCTGAACTATGCGCTAAATTGGTCCTGCTGCATACTTTGATCCTTGAATTGGCAGCAATGTAGTGTTTTCCTTCAGTAAGCTGTGTTAAGTTCTTTTTGCCATCAAATCTGAAGATTTCCCGCCTCTGCTTCCCAGGTTTGATACAGTTGCACTTTTGGCCTCTTTGTTAGGAGCCTCTAGCTTGCAGCTTCTCCTTGCTGGTGTACAGTGGATGAGTAGGTCCACATCAGTAAACCCGTGTGGGTAAACATCGAGGATAATCAAGTAATAAATACCTACGGGATGTGCGGTGGCATTCATAGATTGAGAAAAGGTGGTACAGTACAGTTAATGTCTCGTTCGATGTGTGAAAAATGGGTCACAAAGGAGATGTTAATGATTGATTGAACTTGGGCGCCAAAGGCCAAAGCGCGAAGGTAGTAGCTGAATTTGCAGGTGTATCGAAGCGTTCGGTCATATAGGTCGACCAGCAATCATCAGAATTTTGGCCGAAAGACTAAATTGACGGACCAAGACTGCTGGCGTGTTTCACAGCTCGTGAATAAAAACCACATCACTTTCAGGCAAGAAATGCTTCTGGAAGTCAACGCAGGTCCTTCACAACCGCAACGGGTGTGTACAGCACTGTGTGAAAGTCTGAGGCACCCAAGACTCATTTTCAGAATCTATTATTTGTGTGGTTTGTGTTTATTTGCTGAAAAAAGTGTAAATATTTGAATAAACAAAATGTATAAAATATGAATTAATAATATATATATATATATATATATATATATATATAATAAACAGTGATGTTCTGGATGTTGGTGTGTTTGTTTACCCATCTCCAAGCCTCTCCTCGAGGAAGCCCAGTATTATATGTAGTTAAAAAGCAGCTCCTGGTTTGACCAATCAGTGCTCAGTAAATTGAGCTCATGATGTAATTGATGATATTAACGAGTCTCTGTGGCGGCTGTGAAGGTGTCCAGGAAAAATATGGACCTGAGAAATTCTTGTTACTGTTTATAGTTTTTCTGTTTATTTGAATTATGAATGTGACTTTATTCTAATATATATTGTGATAAACTCACTGCTGAGGTCAACTGTGCTTTTGCTTAGATGCTTAAAACTTTCTGACAGTCCTGTATGTGTCAGTAGCAGAGAATAACAGCAGGTCAGGCCCATAAACTCCCTTTAATCACCTCTCCATGTTCAAATCAACACCGTGAAAGGGTCTTGCAGGGTTTAATAACTAGCCTTCCCAGAAGAGCTGAAGCTGTTATAGCTGCAAAGGGTGGGCCGACATCACATTAAACCCTATGGATTAAGAATGGGATGAATGGGTTATCTATAAACTGTCACAGTGTGATTTACAATAAGTGTGACCAGGTGTCCTGGAAGCTAGATACATCACTGACGGGTAGCCTGACCAGTGTTTTACACACTTTGAATGCCTGTTTAATTTAGAATGGCCAAAAAAGTTCATATTGAGCGTTTGTGCTTTTTAAGCTTTTACAAAGCGTTTGTGGCCAAGTTTTGAAATCTGTGACCTGAACTGAAGGCCTAGCTCAACAGATCAACAGATGGGGCTTCAGTCTGTAACTGTACACCAGCAAGACGGAGCTACGTGCTAGGGGTGTTTCTAATAAAGTGGCCATGTAATACAATGCAGTAGCATTAGAGGAAAAGGCCGCTCGTTCTATAGCGTAGATTACTTTGTTAAGAGTGTATTCAGATCACAGTGACCACTCCAGTTGACTGACAGGGTGATTTTAGTATGGTAATGCTTTCTCAAAGAGAAAAGCAGCATCACTGAGGTTGGAAAAGGTTAATAAATATGTCCAGGCAGGGATGAAAAATTAATCTAGTGATGCTTTTCTGTAACGGCCACTCGAGAGCGTCCCCGAGCTGAACCTGGGATGCTTGAGGAAATCCCTGGTTCTGCAGCAGCCAGGTAATAAATCTGAGTTCCCCCGGGGCCTGGGTCGGTCACAGATGAGCAGGGGGTTGTGAATAGGGTCAAGGACCCAAGCCCAGGCCTGCCTGCAGTATTTCCCCATGGACACCTAACCACACAGACAACAGCCAAATCGGATTACTAGGCAGACGTTTGTGACCATCCTCAATCCAACTTCTCTGAAGAGAACTGAGGGGCAGATGCATGTATGAAACGATATGATTTCTAATATGACGATAATATTCTGTAGTTTACAAACAATTTGTAGGAAGCTGTTTAAAAAATCCACATTAATATTTCCATAATAATTGAAAGGGCTGGATAGCATTGAGAAATAATTTATAATATTATTATAAATTATTATTATTTATAAAGAGGTATACACCAATCAGGCCTAACATCCTGACCACCTCCTTGTTTCTGCGTTCACTGTCCACTTTATCAGCTCCACTGACCGTATAGCTGCACTCTGTAGTTCTACAGTTACAGACTGTAGTCCATCTGTTTCTCTGATACTCTGTTACCCTGTTCTTCAGTGGTCAGGACCCCCA
>NC_051234.1:2057129-2184629 GCF_015220715.1 Pygocentrus nattereri | reverse complement strand
AATCTCTGAATAGTAACATCCTCCACAATGGATCATTGTTGCGATGGCTTCTGCAATACTAATAATATCCAAGCACCTTAACCAATCACAGGCCCCGTTAAGAGATTCTGCTAAATGCATTGAACTGCACCAACAAACCTTTGGCCAAAAACAACAGAGCCTTAATCATTAAATATGTTTCAAGGATTCGTAAGCGTGCCTTTAATATACTATACGGTATAGTGGCGGCACGGTGGCGCGGTGGGTAGCGCTGTCGCCTCACAGCAAGTAGGGCCTGGGTTCGATTCCCCGGCCGGGCGACCGGGGTCCTCTCTGTGTGGAGTTTGCATGTTCTCCCCGTGTCTGCATGGGGTTCCTCTGGGTTCTCCGGTTTCCTCCCACAGTCCAAAGACATGCAGTTTTTTTGTGCATCAGATTGTGTAAAATGATCAAATTGTAAGTCGCTCTGGATAAGAGCATCAGCCAAATGCCGTTAATGTAATGTAATGTAATATTGTGAAATGTACGGCGCCCCACTGGTGAAATCCTGTATAAATAAAAATAATGAGTGGCCACGACTTAGTAAGGTGTGGGAATGAGATGATTAAGCTGTGGCCACGGCTTAGCAAAGCATGGGAACGAGATCCTAATGCGGCTTAGTAAGCCTCGATCCCGTTCCCACGCCTGGCTAAGTCGTGGCCATGCGTTAGGACCTTGTTCCCACGCGTTAATAAGGAGTGGCCACGCATTCTTTTTATTTAGACAGGATGTCGCCAGCGGGGCTCCGTAGAAATGTCTTCTCTAACGCACTAAATCCACCGACCGCACTAAAGGCAAAGCATCATGAGTTCAGGCTCTGCTGCTGTTTTGCTCAACAGTGCATCTTTTGAAACGTCCCCTTTCGGCACGTTTGCCATCAAAACAACCGGGAGATCATTTTGTGTGTCTCAAATAGGAAATAAAGTACTTTTTGAGAAGAGCCGTATGTTTCTGCATTTGTAAATCACGCTGTTATTTTTTTTGAACAACAAAAGATCCTCAAACGTAACTAAAAAGCACGTTTCAGGCACATCTGAGACATAGTGCCCGTGTCCTATTCCACAGCGCTAGCCACCGTGTCTCTCAATACTTAAGTGCTACCGGCAGCTCCGTCCGCTGCTCATCCATCCTCCCTCCCTGGACCTTCAGCAACAGGGAGAAGAAATCTTCATCATCCATAGGGCCCGGGGGCTTGCTACGCTGCTCTTCCAAACGGCCCTGAGCCTGTGTTGGAGGACAGAGAGAACGAGCAGATCAACACAGAGAGAAAGCGACGGACAGTACAGAGGGCCTGAGAAGATACTGTTAGCAATCCTAGCTGTTCTCTACAGTCAGTTGTCATTGGAGTAGTTTGGCTATAAGTGTCCCGCAGTCACAGATCGGCTGTGTCGTATCTGGTAGTAGAAGTCTGGCAATGCATATAATAACACAGTGTAGCCCGGTGCAACCTGCATGCCTAAATCCTCACTCGCCTCAAGCTGTAAGTATTCTCAAACTGACTTGTTTGACTGGTTTCTGTTTGGGCACCCCCGGTCAAATGACATGTTTTGTTCAATTTCTAAGTGAAAAGACGGTAACACGCCCTACGCAGGAAAGAAACTTCAACGGAGCCTTTTCTGCTCGTTTTAGAACAAAATTCCTGTTTATCTGAGAAGCAAAAAAATGCTAAAATAAATTAGAGAAAGGGTGCCATAACTTTTGCACACCTCACATTCCGTGTTATTAAATTCAGCAAATAACTGTACGTGAAAATGTCCAGAAAGGTGCTCTCTGTAGAGGCTTATGTTCACGGCATTTGATCAGGGGCACACACTGTAGATACCTATTAAAAAACTAATTTTGTCCATACTTTTATTATTTTTCATGCTGTCATGATTGGCCCCTCCCAGTCCTGTCCACGTGCGTTTCTTTTGTTTCTTCCCGGTCCTGCCCCCTTGTTTCCAGACCCTGCCCCTGACTGCTACCACCTGTTGTCCATCTGTCCCTCGTTATCCCTGATGTATTTAAGCTCCGTGTTTGTCCTGGTTTGTTGCCGGTCTTTGTGCTGTTTGAAGTGTATTGTCTGGTGTTTGTTTCTTCCGGCCTCTGTTGTGTTTATCCTGTGTTGTTTATCATGTCTGTACCCCAATCTCTCCGTGTTCGCTACCTGACCCTGGACTGTCTTGACCCTGATTCTGGATCTGCCCTGAATAAATCTCGCATATCTCCGCATATGCGTCCGCCTCATCATCGCTCCTCAACGTTACAAGTGCTAACTGAGGGTTGACGAAGGCATACACTTGGCACGATGTTAACTCGTGGTTCTAAGCTCCCATTACTTTCTAACTGGCTCCAGCACAAAAGTAGCAAAGCAAGTAGCAGGACGGCTAAAACGGAAACCTGTGGAAATGAGATCTGTTCCTAAATATTTGCTTTTAAACACCAGTTTTAAATCCAGTTCAGCTAAAATTAAACTGCAGAAGCAGCCCAAACTTTAACCCATCATCTTCAAGACAAAGTCCAGCCGTTGGCAAAGTAAACAGTTAAGATCTTGGCTGAATTCTTCCATTTAAGATCCGAGAAAACCTGCTAAACCATCGTGGAAGGATTAACAGCTTTCAGTTGTCTCAGAAACTGCAAAACAAAACTGTCAACTGAACTTGAATCAGGAGACGTACTTGGGAGGTGAGGATCATGTTATAGAGCTCCTCCTTGGGTGGTGGTCTGGGAACAGTCTGGCTGGCCTCCAGGGCCTTGCAGCTGCCTTTCCTAGGCTTGGCTTTGGCCTGGGCAGCGGTGGCAGCGGTGGCAGCGGTGGCAGCGGTGGCAGCGGTGGCGGCGGTGGAGGCGATGGCGGTGGTGGAGGTGCTGGCGATGGGGGGGCTGGAGGAGTGTTGAGGCTCCGGGGACGAGGGGACTGGGGAAAGGTTCTGGAAGTCTGCGCGCTGGTCGTCCAGCCGACGACCTTGGGAGGTGGCCAGAAAGTCAAAGAACTCCTCCTTCTGCAGCGAGGTCATGGACGAGAACACCACTGTTTAGGGTCAGATGAGAAAACAAGCGTGACTGACTGAAACACGTTAACCCTTAAAGATCCCAGTAATAAGAGCAGCACACTGAAATCCTATACTGATCATTTCTCACTCGTAGCTCCCTGAAACAAGCAGATAATTTATGCAAAAAGTGTGGATTCTAAACCGTGAACCTATGCTGCATTAAAGGAAAACGTTTACGTTTTTGCTGTATTTTTGTCGTTTCTTCACGTTAAGTTGGAAATGCAGACTCAACACACGGCTTTGAAGGACACTTTAACCTTATCTAGATCACTGTATCGGTACCGGCACACTTCTGTCCCAGCGTTCACTCGCGATATACCGTCAGAAAGCCTGAAGTCGGATTTTATGATCCGTTATTCACAGCTG
This sequence comes from Pygocentrus nattereri, assembly GCF_015220715.1. Taxonomy (NCBI): domain Eukaryota; kingdom Metazoa; phylum Chordata; class Actinopteri; order Characiformes; family Serrasalmidae; genus Pygocentrus; species Pygocentrus nattereri. The sequence continues at coordinate 2,181,213 of NC_051234.1, read as the reverse complement.
CAGCGATAATCTCATTTGCAACGTATGCACTGAACGAGCAAACACTAGCCAACCTCAGGTCCCTCACCTACAAAGCTGTGCCGGTACCCACAGAGACACTATAATCCAAAACATGTGGTTTTGGTAACAGGGCAAGAGCCAGAGATCAGTTCAGAGAACTATGAGTCAGGCAGAAGTAAACTCCTCCTTTCTAGCCTCTGATAGTCTTTTTTTAATTTCTCCAAAAGAAATGTGTTACTTTCACATGAGGCCTACATCATGACTGTAGCCCACAGTGTGGGAGCAGTGCTCCTTTGACTTTAGGGAATGACGTTTCAGGCAAAAACGGGGCGAAGTTCATTTATTTCAAACCAGGGGTGTCGAACTCAACCACTAAAAGGGCCGTATTAAAGAACCCCTACAAATGTGTGGGCCCGAGAATGCCTGTGTTTATATTTGACTGTTAAATGACATTTTGCTCTCACCTGAGCTGGTCAGTGTTTACTCAAAATACACCAAAACACCAGCATCAAAATAAGGTTATATATATTACACAATGACTACTTGAAATATTCCTGAATAAATAAATATACAAATAGGCCACAGTACACAACATTATGCACATTAAAAGAGGCTGAACATTACATTACGCACATTATGCTGCAGTGCATCCTGGGGATTGTAGTGCAGCGAGCTGTAAAACGAGCTAATGTTAATAGAAAATGAAACTGAGACAGATGGGACTATGCTACAGGCCTGATCTGGCCCCCGCGCCTTGTGTTTGAGACATGGGATTTAATAAGACTAAGCCAAGACTGAAATTTTCATTTTGGCAAAGTATTCTTTCAAAAGGTCTGCATCCAAAATGTCTTTCTGACTTCACAAGGAATGAACACAAGCTGGCTGAGGCTCATCCCAAATTCAGTAGGCTGGCTAAGGCACCCTTGGCTGAAGTTTGCTTCTTTATTTTTGCTGTAGAGCTACGTGGCACCAGCTTACGGCCACTAGTTTAACGTCACGCATGCCTGAATGCTTCAAAAATAATGTCTAACAGACTCCCTTATGTGGTTTCGGACACCGTATTACATGCTGCTATCTATACAAAAGTACGGGCAAAAGTTTGGCCTAAAAATTCCGGTCACTAGAACTTTTAGCTAAGCATTTTTCTGGATAACGGTATGTCACACCACGTCGGAAACCACATGGGTACGTCTATTAGAGAACTTTTAAACTTCTCCACCACGGACTGGTTCTATTTTAACCCACTCTTCCAGCTACCCCAACAAGCTGTGCTGTTAGAGGATAATGAACCAGCTGGATTTTCACCTTTCTGGCTGTGGCGGGGGGTGCTGGGTTCAGAGTAACACCTCCTCCGTCCCTCTAGTCTGAAGGAGCAGCGCTGGTCGTTCAGCCGCCGTCCCTCCTGCAGGGTGCACAGCAGCTCGTACAGAGTGTCCGGGAAATCTGGGGACAACCTGTGGACCTGGAGACACGCCATGCAAAGGTCATTTCATCACTTTCATCCAGTCAAGCCATGAGCCAAGTCCTCTGATATACCTGTTGTGTCCAAGGTGTGATTTAAGCTACGCCTTGTTGCTGTTATAAAATCCTTGATTTCTTGTAATAGGATGATTAGCTGAATCAGGTATACTAAATTAGAGAAAGGACTAAATTGAGAAAGTGTTTTGGGTCCCCAGCACCAGGATTGGGACTATCTAGAACATGGAGTGTGTATGAACACAGTGTAAAATGCTATTATAGGAACAGATATGGCATCTAATCCCTGTTCCTTACAGTGGAGCACTGTGTAGAGAACTATTAAAGAAACAGAGAAGGTACTTAACCACTGTTCCACACATAGAACCCTACATAAAACATGATTGGAACAGAAATGGCATCTAATCACTGTTCCTAACATTGGAGCACCGTATAGAAAACTATTATAGGAACAGAAAAGGCACCTTATCACTACGCTTTATATTAAAGCGTGATATAGAGCACTCTTATCGAGAACGGAAATGGACCCAATCACTATTTCCTACATTAGAGCACTACATAGAACACTATTATCATAGATAAATAGAACAGACAACTGATAAGACCCATAACCAGTATGCCATATATTGGAGCACAATATAGAACAATATTATATGAAACACTCTTATTTGTGTCCACTTCCCTCAAAAAAGATGGTTCTTCAGGGGTTCTTTAGTGAAGAAAAAGGTTCTAAATAGAACCATGCACACTCAAAGAACCCATTGCATGATTAAAGCGTCCTTTGCATCAAGGAAGGCTTCGTCAGATTGATAGGAAATGTGCTGTAGATGGTAGATAGAACCTTTTTAAAAGGGGTTCTTCTATTGTTACAAGCTTGACACGGTAAAAACAGAACGGTTCTGGGTGCTATAGAGAGCCATTTACAGCACATTGTCCATCAATCTGAAGAACCCTTTAATGATGCGACAAACGAAAGTTACAAAAGGGGTTCCTTGAGTGTTGATGGTCTATGGAGAACAGTTTTCTTTACTCAAGAACCCTTGAAGCTCCATCTTTTTTTTAAGAGTGAGGTTCACATCTGTTGGGTTGTCTGTCTGATAGGACATTACCTTCTGCTGAGCATCTTCAGGCCTAAGGCGGTCTCTGGGCCGTAGTTTAGTTGATGACTGGACATCAGGAGCCACATGCAGCTCATCTTTAGCCACTATGTCCATCTCCAGAAGAGGTCCTTCCACCTCTTTCCCTGCTACCTTCTCCATTCTTGCCAGTCCAGCTCCAGGCTCGACTGTGCTCACCTCGGAATCCTCCTGCCTTCCGTCTGACAAGTTCCCCTTAGTTCCTGCCACTCGTTCAGGCCCACCACCCTCGTTTTCCAACACCTCTTCTTGTTGACCTTCTATCTTCTCCACCTTCCTCTCATTTGCTTCTACATCCACCTCCTCACTCTTACCTTCTTCCACTTTAGTATTAGCATCCACACCTTTCTCCACACTCCCTTTAATTCCACTGCCGTCTCCTCCCACGTCTTCATCTGTCTTCTTCATCCTCAGCACGCCTTTCTCCCTGGCCGTGTTGTTTGTGAACTCCTCTGGCTCGTCCCCCTCTTCGAGAATGAGAAGGGGCTCCAGCTGCTCCTCCGATGGGCTTTCACTTTTGACCTCCGCGCAGTCCATGTCAGCGTCCGCTGAATTGTCCCTCAGTCATCCAGCGGATATGGGAACCTCGAGTAAGGGAGAGTTTGGGGAATTCTTATTTTGAGATTTTTGATATACAAGGCAAGTGGGAGCGGAGCTGTTCTATTTTTTTGTAGCCTATGTTTTGAATGTATTCAGTAGCATAAATATTTATACAGAACAAAGCCAAGCTGATCAATAATGACATAATTCCAAATTCCCAGAGCTTTTATATTTCATGTTTGGCTCACTCCACATGGCAGTCTGAATGGTACTATGTCAGATACGTTAAAGGGGCATTCCGGCCTAAAACTGGATTTTAATGTTATTTGTCACGTCATGTAGTATTCGGTAGCGCAGCATTCCTTTCGCCTCAGTGATTTGACAGAATTCACAATTTTAAATTGTTCATCGGGATTTTCGCACTACAATACCCAGCATGCATTGTGCAAATGCATCATGCAACCACTGGGATTCCCTCTGGTGTCAACTGATCCTGACTGCCGGCCCAGCCGCTGATCTATACACTAGTTCGTGTAACTCTTACCTTGGCTGCCGAAAAGAAAACTGTAAAAACAGGGATTCTCTCTTTATTCAGCCAAGTTTTCAGCATTTTACTCTGAGAAAATTTGACCAACTGAGGTACAGTATCTAGATAGCTAACTTTGTAGGTAACCAGCTGCCAGCTTGACTCATTTGAAGAGTCATTTCTATCATTTGACTAATCCGCTCTCTGTCCATTGTAATGATAGTTTAAAAGTAGTTACTACCAATGGCTACAATAAGCTATTAGGGTTCCTAGCAGTAATGTTGGTTGCGCACCTTCCTCCTTTCAACAGCTACCACCAAAAAAAAAGAATCCAAAACTTCCAACAATTTTCCCCAAAGCAGTTTGTTCAAAAGTTCCTCCCACCTTCAAGATACATCACCTCAAGGGGGCTTTTCTAGCCTTCAAGCCCAACAGTCTCATTCCAGAGACTAGTGTGGCGCCGCTGTCAATGCGACTATGCAAGTCTACAGCAGATCCAGCAACGGGTTACATTTCTCAGCTTAACCAGAATTCCCCTTTAAGGCAACAGCAACTACAAAAAAAATCATGATCATTGCACAACACAGCCATAAGGCTTGCACAATGACACCACGGGGGAAAAATGCTATTTAAAATCAACACAGGTGAAATAAGTACGTCTGTGGCATCTCTACTGAACATCAACCACCTAAAACGTTGAGCGCACTTTTTAGGCCCTCTTACCTTATTCCACACCTACAGAAGTCCTCTAGGTCCTCTAAACTGTAGTTGGTGTGTATAGCCCTCATGGGCTTCACCTCCTTGAGCAAACACAAAACAGATGCTTCATATCCAGCTCAAACCTGCCAGTTTTCTTTGTCCTCTGAAAAGGAATCAATTCGAGAGCTGAAAGCTGACACAGTGCCTGTGTGAAGCCGCTCTGTTTCACACTCTGACTGCTGAGTTTCTTCCTGTTCCTTTCTCAACCCCTGACCCACCCCTATCGCCATGGCCCGTATTTTTTAAAAACTCATGGAATCGTTTCTTCCGTGGGAAAAAAGCAGATTATTATTATTATCATTTACCAGGAATTAAAGAGACTCCTGCTGTTGGCTTGACGCAAGGCTGTTTGACGAGGACCCGGTGAAATATAGGCATAAATTCACTCTTGAATTTTGCTCATACTTGACAGCCCACTTGCTAGAAACGGCGGCATGTTGAAACTAGCTGCCTGTTTGTTTGACACAGGCAACAGAACCTGTGGTTTTGCAGACTTCCTGTTGTCTGCCAGCAAAAAAGAGAACCACGCTGTAAGACAGAGGCAAGCAGCGCTAAGATGGGGCTGAATGCAACAAGACAAAACAGAAATACGTGGCATGAGAACACTAGAACTCAAACGGCAAGGGGAACACATTTAGAAGAGGAATTCCACCAAATTTTAAATCAAAATCTGCATAATTCAGTCATTCAGGCGCACCCACAGACATTCAAGTGAAAGGGTTGATTGTAGAGAAATTTACTCACTTGGATTACTTTCTATGTCTACAACACAAAAAAATAAGTACAGAAATTCCATTTACTATCCAAAATAATCATTAAACCTACACGTCTTCTGAGGTTTTACATGTAATGCGGTTAATGAGTGGTAAATCTGGAAAAATACATTTTCGCTGGGGACGTTTTTCCCTTAAAACACCTGGCATGAACCTCTCCGCCATGAATGGACTTTAAAAATCACGTTAAGCCAAAATCTTATCATAAAGCGACTACAAAACAGCGTCTCAGACATTAGGAGTTGAGTATTCCTAACTGTTTTGTCTATTACCATTTTTGAGGTAGCTATAGGCGTGAAACTCTCTAGACGTCTGGTTTCCTTCACCACCACTGTGAACAATTCTGATGGGTTCCTCTCGAATGGTGCACCAACTACTCTGACTCTGCCTACGTCATAAAAAGATTTTATTTAAATGTCTTCAACTTCAGACACTTCCAAACCCTGCTGTTTTCACGCCTGTGCCTTTTAAGCTGATATATAACCCTGTTGACTGGGGTGGCCTGTATGACCTGTTGGGGCCCAGTGACCAAGATGCTCTCTCAAATAGCCAATAAGAACTACTACAGATTATTAGACTGATACTAACACAGATGATAGGTACATACTTAAAGTAGGTTCTTCAAGGGTTCTTTAATAAAGGCAATGGTTCTATTTAGAAGCATGAGTTCTATATAGAACCATTCAGTGGTGGACAGTAACTGAGTAACTGAGTAAATGTAATTAGTTTCTGTACTTTAGTATTTTTGGTGTATCTGTACTGAAGTTTCTCCATTCTGGACTTTTTCCTTTCACTCCACTACATTTCAGAGTCTAATATCCGACTTTTCCCTCCTACATTTTGAGAAATCTGTCGTTCCTTTTGGTTTCTGTGTGTATAAAAACTTAACATGTCAAAACAAAAGAAGCGCAAAGCCAGAGCACCAATCAGGGCCCAGCGGTCACTTTGTTTAGAGCTGGTTTTGACCTGTTGGTCATACCGACCCAGTGCAGCACACGGTTCAACGTCAGCGCAGCAGCGTAAAACTTTGGGAGAGTCTGTTCAACATAAATGATGAACTAACCTAACTTTGTGTAAATAGAGCTCAATATAGAAATATGTCCACATATGCAGTCGAGACTGACGCGGCTTTTTTCTGAATTTCTACAAACACCATTTGATTTTATAGTAAATGAGTTTGGGCTGGTTTATGTTTATGAACAGACGCCTACAGATCAACATAGTAAAGGAGCTCATCTGTGATCCTGAGTTTAAAGCCAGTTTTTATTCAACTTAAACTTGGAACTAAGTTGTAAATAAATCTGAAACTGAAACTTTGCTTGTGTGTAAAAAGTGATTTCAGAGCCACTCGGTTCTCCCTGATGGAAACTGTTTACCTTCAGTGTTTTGTGCTTCTGATCATTTTAATAGACGTCAGCGTCACTAATTAATGACCTTCTATTAAAAGACTGGTTTACCAAGAGAGACACTGGAGGACTTTCACCTGAAATGAGTTCATGAAGCCAGTCTGGTTATAAAAATGATAACAGGACATCAGAGCCAGAATTACTCTTTTAGTACTTTTACTTTATACTTAAGTACATTTGAAGGGAAATACTTTAGTACTTTTACTCAAGTGGAGGTCTAAAGGGATGAACTTCTACTTTCACTGGAGTGATATTTTACCTTGGGGGTCTCTACTTTAACTCAGGTACATGGTTTGTGTACTTCGTCCACCTCTGGAACCATTCTATATCTGAACGATTAATTGCATGGTGAAATGGCACTTCAGGTTGATGGAGAATGTGTTGAACATGGTCCTATATACCACCAAAACGTCTATTCTCTTGTTACAAGCTTTACATCGTAACAGCAGCACAACCATGCTTGGTGGCTGTGATATCAAACCCATGGTTCTAAAGATACCTATCGCCTTAACTAAAGAACCCTAAAAGAACCTTTTTTTTTTTAAAGTGTGAAGGGTTTAGAGCTTTAAGGAAACAAGCCCATGTCATATCTTTAATATCCTCACAGGAAAACCAGCATATGGTCATCTCAAAAAAGTATGAACCACTGGTGCCTTGTCCTTCTACCTCATGCTGGTGGTGGTACCAGGTGTACCAAGCTGGACTGTATTACAGGACTTGGTCTATATTACAGATTTTGGACGCTATAGTGGTTTTTCATTGTCCTGCCAGTGGCTTCAATCGCTAGGGGACCCCAGCGTGGCTATCCGCAGGAGGGTGTGTGAGTGTACTGCTGCCACATATCGAGCAGGCTAGTTAGATTAATGTGGCGCTCAGGATGTTGCAGCAGCAGCAGCCTATTACAGGCAACGGGCCCAATCCAAGCCGGGGGCTCGGGTTGAACGCTCACCCAGGAATGCATCCCTTAAACTCGGTCCATCCACAGCATCGCCCCGACGGCGAGTCGGGACTGGAAGGGGCAGAAAACGGCCACGAAAACCGAAGAGACATCGGGGACATTCTGCAACAAATCATGACCATCACTGACCAAAGTTTAGACGAAGCCCAAGCAAAGTGAGTAGAAATTAAAAACGCGTTTGGCTCCGTGCCCGAAAAACAAAGTTTGGCGAGAAAGCTGGCGTTAGCCAGCTCTGTTAACGCCAATTTAACCGCTTCTGTGTCTGCTTTTAAAACGCTTGTGAGTCGTTTACGATGCCGGGGAAGCTGTTTTGCGCTTATTCGAGCTGGTCAAAGCGAATATACACACTGTTCCAGCTGCTCAATTCGCCGCGGGTGTATTGTTTACATGGTTGTTATTGTTGTTAGCTTGCTTGCTAACGTAGCTAACCCACAACGAACTTATTTTTGTAGCCATGCATAAAGGCGCTAGTTTTAGATTTAAATGGGTGTTATATGTACATATATTCAACAGTAAAGCTGCTTTATTTCTTAGTCCCACGCTAAATGACAACATTTTCTACAAATTTCCAGCGAGCCGTACAGGTTAGCTGGTTGTCACGAAGCTGAAGTCGGCTTCATATTCGAATTCTCCCGTTCCACCTTAAATGGCGCGGCAGTTGTACTACGGCGCCTGGAGCGCCAGAGCGTGTCCACCGCACCATTTAAGGTGGAACGGGAAAGATCGCACAAGAAGCTGGCGAATATGCTGCTAAAAGCTATTGCTGTGTTCATTGTTAGGCAAATAAGTCATTCAAACACAACAAACGCGTCAGTTAAGAGTGAAATTCACGTCTGCGACGCGTTTGAAGGTGACTTTGAGCTGAATGTGGAGGATTTCAAGCCGGTTTAAACGCGCTATCCTGCTAGCGGTTAGGCTAACGCAGGTTTTGGTTCTTTTCCCCGCAGAAAACACGCGTTGAACTGTCATCGGATGAAGCCGGCTTTGTTCAGCGTGCTGTGTGAAATTAAAGAGAAAACAGGTGAGTTGGGTTCATCGCAGTTTTTATTGCGCCGATTTTCAGGTCCCAACTTGAAAAGTTGCTGGTCGGATTGGGAGCAGGCCGTCAGCGAAGCGGCGCCATGTTGAGCTGCGCGATTCAGAACAAAGCGAGAAATTCTGCTTCGCCAGGAAACGGGCGATAAATCCGCCTTTCTCCCCGATCTGCCCGGTTTTATCGATATCTCATGATTTTTCCCCACATGTCGGTTTTACCCGCTCGGCCGTGTGTCAGGAGAGGGCGGCCGCGGTCGCTTCGGCGCAGCTGTGCGTTTGATTTACTGGGCTGGGAAAAGTTTCGGGGCAAACTTGGCGAACTCGGTTAGACTGAGCTCAGGTCCTCCAACACAGCGGCAACGAAGTCGGTAGGTCGTCAGGACCGTGTTAGAGATTCACGCTGGATGTCGCACCGCAGTGTGTGTGTATGCAAATGAAGCGTGTATGGCTTTGATTGACAACGATTGTATTTTGCATCCATCCATTTGACTTTCTTCACTCCTGTCATTCTTTCCTGACCCAGTTATTAACACCATGTTCTGATGTGCTTTAAAAGGTCAAATATATCTGTTTATCATTTTTAACATCTGAAACGGGAAACTTTTCCTTTTGCGCTCAGATATATGAAATGCAGGTCATATGAGTTTAAAGAGGGAGGATTTTATTTTATTGAGCGTTTCTGAATTTTTCCAATTACACAACGTTTGGACTAAATTCTGTTTTTTGCTAATGGCAGCATGGTGTTGAGAGAGAGAGAGAGAGAGAGAGAGAGAGAGAGAGAGAGAGAGACACACCGATAGAGGGATAGCTAGGTAGGTAAATAGAGAGGGAGATGGATATGTAGGTAAATAGAAAGAGAGAGAGAGATAGATATGTAGGTAAATAGAGAGAGAGAGAGAGATGGATATGTAGGTAAATAGAGAGAGAGAGAGAGAGAGATGGATATGTAGGTAAATAGAGAGAGAGAAAGACAGATAGACACCCCCAGCAAGGAGGGTCTGGGTTCGATTCCCCGCCCGGTGACCGGGGTCCTCTCTGTGTGGAGTCTGCATGTTCTCCCCGTGTCTGTGTGGGTTTCCCCCGGGTTCTCTGGTTTCCTCCCACAGTCCAAAGACATGCAGTCAGGCTGATTGGACTTGCTAAACTGCCCCAGGGTGTGAGCGAATCTGTCTGTCTGCCCTGTGCTGGACTGGCAACCTGTCCGGGGTGTTTCCTGCCTTCCGCGCGCTGACCGCTGGAATAGGCTCCAGCACCCCGCTGTACCCAGAAGGATAAGCGGCTTTTTGGTCGGTTGACTAGGAGTGACGGTGAGGCTGATATAAGGACACGGCGGAACGCCGACTGTCATTGAAAGGCAGTATGGCCAGTCTGTTTTGTTCTTCTTTTATAGTGCAGAGTTGATTTAATTGAATTCCACATATTGTCCTAAACGTCTACAGAATTAAATTAAGATGCAAGCCGTCACTCACAGGGTGGTTTGGTGTGAAATGCTCCGTTGTAGAGGAAGTCAGAGTTGTTCACAGCGGTGGGGATCGGTGGTGAACCTGGCGCCGTGTTATAGAAACTCCCTGACTTTTAGTCTCAGGATCTGACGGGTCAAGATAAGATTTAACACAATCTACGCAAGTCGTATCCGACTTTAGGAATCTTAGCCTACAGCACCGTCTTATCTCGAGGTAGGAATTCTTAACTTACTCGATCGGAGTCGACAGTCAACTGTCTTGTCCGTTTCCTAGCAACCAACGCTACACGCGCAGCTAAAGCGTAAACGCTAATCGGATTGATCAGTGTTTACTAACGAATGTGTCGGGGGTGTTTTCAGGTCTGTCTATGCGAAATACCCAGGAGGAGGAGCCACAGGACCCACAGCTGGTGCGTTTGGATAACATGCTTCTGGCTGAAGGCGTGGCTGGGCCAGAGAAAGGGGGCGGAGCCGCTGCAGCCGTCTCGGCGGCGACCAGCTCTGGGGGCATGTCTCCGGACAGTTCTCTGGAGCATTCGGACTACAAACAGAAGCTGAGCCAAATCCGCACAATATACCACACAGAGCTGGAGAAATACGAGCAGGTACATTTCATCCCGCCTGTCTTTCAGCCGCCCGTCAATCACGGCCCCCCGCAGCTGCCCGCTCTCAGGCTATGTTTAGAACGCAGCTTCTAATGCTCCACGTTTGTTTTTCATGGGTAGTTTGTTTTATTCGTTTAAATTCATTTCATTGTAACATGGAGACGTTAACAGAAAGTTAAATGAACTCCGAGAGCCACATGAACACTTTTTTATTTATATGATCTAAAAATAAATAGTATTGATCATTAGTTGCCTAGAACGTGCTCGTTGACAAATTTTTCGTGGATTGAATACGGAGAGAAGGCCTGCTTGCTTCCTCTCGTTTAGCTGGAAGTCAAGCACCTCATGAAAATCAGCGTGGGCCAAATGCAAATGGAGAAGCTCGGCTCTCGTGTGCGTTCCTGGGGGTGAGAGATGGCTGCTGATTTGTTGTCAGTGCCTACGGGGAATAGTTGTTTTCGTTCTTGATGTGAGGCAAAGTTCATCCTAGTCGAGCAGCCTTCAGTGAAATCTTCCACGTTTCCATGTGTTAAAGTGAATCGGGTTTGGGTGGGGGGGGTCATTTAAAGGTCATTATTGCCTTTTTATAGCAGTCGAGATGTCTCCAGAAGTCAGTTAACAGCTTTAAGAAACTGAGCAGATGTACAAAAACGTGGCAGCCTGTGAGCAAAGCGTGAGCACTAACCTGCGTGTGTGTGTGCGTGATGTGTTTTTCAGGCGTGTAGTGAGTTCACGACCCATGTCATGAATCTTCTGCGGGAGCAGTCGCGCACACGGCCCGTTTCCCCGCGCGAGATCGAGCGTATGGTGGCCATCATCCACCGCAAGTTCAGCTCCATCCAGACCCAACTCAAACAGAGCACGTGCGAGGCGGTCATGATCCTCCGCTCCCGCTTCCTGGATGCCAGGTGTGTGTGTGTGTGTGTGTGTGTGTGTGTGTGTGTGTGTATATGTATGTATGTATGTGCAGTTATAAATATTTACATTTTTTTTTTTTTTTTTGCAAGGCTCACTGCACTGCACACTTTAGCTTACAGCCTGCTCTACTTCATGGAGAATATATTAGGAAGTGGTCCAAATTTCCAGTTTTCCTCCTGAATGTTCGCTCTAAAAATGTTCTTTAGTGAAGTAAATGGTCCAACATTGAACCACGAACACTCAAAGAACCCTGTGTGTGATTAAAGGGATCTTTGCATCGTTAAATGGTTCTTCAGATTGATGAATTGAACGTACTGTCCATGATTCAATATAGAATTGAAAAGGGTTCCATATTGCACCAAAAAGGGTTCTTCTATTGTTACGATGCCAAGCCTGTAACAATAGAAGATCCTTTTCTGGTGCTGCTTGGAACCCTTCTGTAAATTTATATATATTTAAATAACCGTATCAAACGCACGCTCGCTCCATCAATTTGAAGAACCTTTTCACAATGCAGAGAACCCTTTAATCTTGCAAAAGGTTTTTTGAGTGTTCGTGGTTCTAGGTGGAACCGTTCTCTTTACTTACTACTACGTCTGCCCTTTAAAGAACTTTGTAAAGTGTGAAGTCAGCGAACAAAAAATGTGTCCGATGACCGAAGTTTGTATCTTACGTTTTACATTGAAGCTGCTTTACTGGATTGACAGCAGTGGACTCACCGGTCACTTTATTAGCTAGTAAAAGGCTGGACCCCCTTTTGCCTTCAGAACTGCTTTAATTCTTCATGGCACACTTTCAACAAGGTGTTGGAAACGTTCCTCAGAGATTCTGGTTGGTTATTTGAGTTCCTGTTGTCTTTCTATCATCTGGAACCAGTCTGCCCATTCTCCTCTGACCTCTCACATCAACAAGGCATTTTCGTCCACACAACTGACCGCTCACTGGATATTCCCTCTTTTTCGGACCATTCTCTGTGAACCCTAGAGATGGTTGAGCGTGAAAATCCCAGCAGATCAGCAGTTTCTGAAATACTCAGACCAGCCCGTCTGGCACCAACAACCACGCCACGTTCAAAGCCCCTTAAATCCCCTTTCTTCCCCGTTCTGATGCTCGGTCTGCACTTCAGCAAGTCGTCTTGACCACCTCTACACGCCTAAATGCAGTGAGTTGCGGCCGTGTGATTGGCTGATTAGCTATTTGTCTTAACAAGCAACTAAACTACCTAATTCCTAATAAAGTGGCCGGTGAGTGTATTTAGTTCATTTTAAACAGTGTCGGTGACAGAAACTCCGTATGTTTCTATGAGACTGTGTGAAACCATGAATAGCTGTGTGGTGTTTGATGCTTTTTAGAAGGTCGTGTCTTTACTTGCCTGTTTTAATCCTGGCAGGCGTAAGAGACGCAACTTCAGCAAGCAGGCCACGGAGGTCCTGAACGAGTATTTCTACTCGCACCTCTCCAACCCTTACCCCAGCGAGGAGGCCAAAGAGGAGCTGGCCAAACAGTGTGGAATCACTGTGTCTCAGGTAGCACTTTGTCTGGCAACAGCCTCTCCTTTGTTTCTACTTCTACCGGTCTCCTCCTCATCTGGTTCTTTTTTTCTGTAAATCAATGCCCTTTTGTTTCTTCATGGTTCAAAATACCAAAATAAACGTCCAACTCAAATTTGAGTTTTGGAGAACGTACCAGCACACTAAAGACGATTCTATTTTTCTCCATCATTAAGAACAGACATTATATTCAGCTCTAATTAAGCACCAGCAAATTATCAGTAGCTTTGAGTTTCATTTTGGCTCTGGACTGTAACAGGTGTCCAACTGGTTTGGCAACAAGAGAATCCGCTATAAGAAGAACATCGGCAAGTTCCAGGAAGAGGCCAACCTTTATGCCATGAAGACGGCCATGGGGGCCACGCAGAGAGAGGGGTCTCCACACACTCCAAACTCTACCGGTTAGTTCTGACCCACACCACTGACCATAAGGGGGCTTAATAGAGTTATTCTGTTCTTGTTTTACTGACACCAGCAAATCTCTGGCTTGTTCTGTTGCGTTGAAATTAAAGTCAACCTGAATTCAAAATCAGCAATAGTCGTTTGAGCAGGGGTGTCAAAACATTTGCACACGATACAGAAAGGAATGTTACGATTTCTGATTCACGTTGACTTTAAGGTGCGAGCTTGGCTGTCAGTACATGAACCTAAGTGGGGGCCGGCTAACATGATCCGATTTGCATTTTGTTAATTAACCCATATTAGCTTTCATTTATTGTCGGTAAGGTCATCATGCTTAGTTCGTAGTGGACATGTAACGTGCTGTGATAATAAATATAGAACAACTCAATTATCATATCAGTGATGCATTGTATAGGTTATATATCAGTGTTGCTATATTCAGCTTCTGCTGTAAAATTACAGCATGAAAATGGAAAATGAGTGTGTGTTTTTACTGATTACGTTTTTATTTATTTTTTTTGTCCCACCCATCTGTACTAACACACACACACATACACATACATACACACACACACACACACACACACCCCTCTCTCCCAGGCTCAGGGTCCTTCTCGCTCTCAGGGTCAGCTGATCTCTTTCTTGGAGTTCCTCCAGTGAATGGAGAGCAGCCTGGCTACCACATGGGAGCTCAGGTTAGACCTTCTTAAATGTCCTTTTGGTGTTCAGTTGCCCTGAGCTGCATGATGTCATTCCACATGCATGCACATTGAACCATTGTTTTGTTTTGTGTGTGTAATGGCTTTAAAGAAGTAGTCCAGCCTTTTTCAATCCGGTATCCATTTCTGCACCTGTAGCATGCAGTTAATTACCATGGATGAAATTTCTCAGTGCTTAGAAACGAACAGAAGACCTTTTGGCTCAACTCTCATAATCAAGCCTGTACAGTAAAGTAATATTGTCGCCCATGTGAGGAGAAATGAATCCCGCTCGGATACAAGAAAGATCACTGTGACACACGGTCCATGTCTCCTAGTAGGTCCTAATGCTTTTTCAGTCAGCTGTTCGTAAATTATTCTCACTATGTGGTGTGTGTGTGTGTGTGCAACATTGAACATTTCCCCACTACCCAAGCCACATCTCCTCAGGGGTAGTCATGCAAGCTAAGGACTACAATGGTAAAGTTGTAGTGTGCTTATGGGGTCTGTGGTCCACCAGGTAGTTTAAACACTGTAGAACGAGGCCGAATATTTGTAAACAAAGGGTTTTACGAAGAACAAATGCCCAAAAATTGTCTGGTTTGGGGAAGTAATGCCGTTTATTATTATAACACCAGAAACATTTGTAGTGCCAGTGCTACCTGCTTAAAAAGTTCAAGCACAGCCCTGATTGTAATAGAAGCCAATGGGCAGGGAACTTCTATCGTACGCGTGTCCCGATTAAACAGGCGTTCAGTTCCTTTACTAAGATTAGATTTTTGTCTGTGGTATTTGGCTGCACACTACAGATGCGGCAGATGGAGAGTGAAAAATGCTGCCGTTTTCTGTTAACTGTCATAAGAACAGAGGTGTGTGTGTGTGTGTGTGTGTGTGTGTGTGTGTGTGTGTGTATGTCAGTCAATGCATGCACTTAAACTTCCTTGTCCTCTCTCTCTCTGGTAGGACTCGCTCTCTCAGTCCCGCTTTTCAGAAAGACTCTATAGTCCCAGAGAGAGCCGGGTGAGGAGCTCATTACATGCATGCTCATAACAGTAAAGTCATGATGGTCAACTGCTGCTCATATGAATAAACTCATACTGATCGTGCTGGTTAAAAGAAATAGTCCAGCGACTTTCAACTTGAGCTTTATCTGCTGCATCTGTTGTAAATGTTCAATTACCATGGACAACAGTGTCGTTGCAGAGCAGAAAAAACCCTGTTCACTTAAACACACTGAATCTTCTGCTCAGGGAGATGCATCCGAATAGTCGTCCATAGTGATGTACCGTGCAGATGGAGATTAGACTGAAAATTGTTGGACTATTTCTTTAAAAGCTGGTGGGCTGTTTTGCAGATTCATATGCTTAAAGCAGGAATTGCACTACACGACTTTTACCCTGATCCTCAGTCTGGCCGAGTCTGTGCTAGTTGGCTCTAGTCTGCGGGTTTTTGGATCGGTAGGAGTCGACAGATGGAGAGACAGCTGAGTGTGTGAGGGGAGCAGACTCGGATTTTTTTTGTCCTCCCAATCACGTTTCAGAGCAGTCGGAGTTTATCAGACGTGTTTGATTTATTTCAACCCGACTCCGAGTGCGGTCTAGTGTAAACTGGTCAACGACTCTATCTGAGCGGATTAATGCAACAGCCAATAAAAACAGTGCAAAAGAAGAAAATGCAGCAAGCAAGCAAGCAAAGAAAAACATCATGTAGTCTCTCACGCGTGGAGCAAAGCTTTTTAATGAGCCGAGTTTAAGGCACAAGCGCAATCGAGTTTATTTACATTTAAAGCAAAAAAAAAAAATCACACCCATCGCATTATTAAATCCACGATCTGCACTTAAACACGTTCACCTGCTGCTTCTTTACAAACGGCAGAGAAAGCAGCAGCGGAGGCGCCACGTTTGTTTATTTGCGTGTCCTAGTGATGGGAGGGCGCCAGAGATTGTGAGAGTTCAGTGAGCTTAAGCAACGGCTTAAAAGACGAGTAGTGTGCGATTCCTAATCGTTTAGTGCGTGAGCCGCAATATTCCATTCGCCAAAAAAAACCTGCGAAAACCAGTCGGACGGTGCGAGATGCCCGGTCTTCTTATAGCCGGCTAAGACTTTAAAAGTCGCGTCGTGTACTCGAGGCTTAAATGACTTCAGAAATGCTTGTGTATGCAGAGGTGGGGAACAGTATCTTGTTCAACTTGCTTACAAGTACTTAAGCTCAATTTCCTGGGGTTTATACTGGGCCTGTCACAATCATTATATTTTAGCTGACGGTTAAGTTGATCCTTTATTAGTGCCACAGTGGAGAAATTCTCAGTGTTACAGCAGCAAAGGGAGAGCAAGGCACTCGAGAAAAAGAGAAGTACCAAGAAGAGAATTAACCAGCAAGTAATTAACTTTAAGCACGTAAGAAGGTTTTTCACAGTTTACTTGTTGCTGTATAGACAAAATACAGCACTGTGTGAAAGTCTCAGGCACCCAAGACTCATTTTCAAAATCTATTTATTTGAGTAGTTTGTATTTATTTGCTGACAAATCTTAATATTTGAATAAACATACGTGATTTTCTGGATGTTGGTGTGTTTGTTTCCCCATCTCCAAGCCGCTCCTCGAGGAAGCCCAGTATTATATGTAGTTAAAAAGCAGCTCCTGGTTTGACCAATCAGTGCTCAGTAAATTGAGCTCATGATGTAATTGATGATATTAACGAGTCTCTGTGGCGGCTGTGAAGGTGTCCAGGAAAAATATGGACCCGAGAAATTCTCGTTACTTTTTGTTTTTCTGTTTATTTGAATTATGAATACGACTTTATTCTAATGTATATTTTGATAAACTCACTGCTGAGGTCAACTGGTTAAACATTCACTTAGATGCCTAAAAAGTTCACACAGCGCTGTAGATTTAATACTAAAATTAAAAAATATTTAACTCTATCCTTCACAAAAAATAACCATATAAAGAATTATAAATAAATAAACAGCTGAGATATTTACATATTTATTGCCTGAAATTCACATGGAGAATTGCACATGAGGTACTGGTGTTTATTACACACAGGGAAATGGTAAGGAGTCAAAAATATAAAACTATATATATAACTAAATAAATCCCTGCCATGCAGCAGTTGAAGAAGAGAGTGGCTGATCAGAAGTCTTGTTTTTGTCTAGCCGTCAATACTTACCAGCTCTGAACTGATGCCAGACACGGCTCCAGCTCAAATACAGCCGTATCCATGCAGCTGTACAGCCTCCGCGGATTTTAGTGCAGGATTTCTATTTATTTATCTTATTGGGAAGCAGTTAAACGTGTGCAGAAGTGTGTTCTCCGTAGAGGATCAGTCAACTTATTTTCACTTAGAGAACCAACAAGATTGAATTGAATTTGAATGGGGCGTCCAAACATTTGCATGAGATTACCGGTTCCAAAAGCTGGACTCCTAATTGGCTGTCGATCACATTGCGTAAGCTTCTGTGTGTCTGTGGTGGTCAGTAAACGTACCTAATTCCTGCTCGTTACAGTAATTTCTGGTTTAAGCCACTCCCACTTTCGGTTAGGGTGTCAGTGTTTGTATCTATCGGACATTTTAACGATACGTAGCCCTAATTCCAAATAAATGAGCCAGTGGATTAAATATGAAATAAATTAATAGTATTTTCATTGGCTGTTCGTATGAAATGCACAAAATGTGCTCTGTGCACAGTCATTAACAGATTATTCAGGGTAGTATTTCCAGTTTTATCTGCTGTCAGTATTTTGTCCAAAAATATTCGGACGCACCTCAGGAGTATGCCGGGGAGTGCAGCATTCTCACGTAAAGTTTCCCTTTCATGAGCATCCAGTTGCTCAGCCTCATTTTTCTGCATCCGCACCCTTCATACAAACAGCCACATGAATATTTGGACCTGGTAGTTTGTTACTCTACCAGTAAAAGCTACTTTTACTTTTTAACTTGTGACATTATTTGATTTTGTTGATGTGGTTTGGAAAGGTGCAGGACTTTTAAGAGGTCATTACGCAGTGGAACCTTCCCCCGAGTCACTGCCTGCCTTTCCTTCTAAATTCCTTTAAATGGAAAATGAATGATTTGGTCAAAAATCAGATACACACCGGTTGGTTTTGCGCTTACTCCAGGTGTGTCTGATCATCTGGGAAAAGTTCAAATTGAGCTTCTTTAGCTTTTCAGAACTCCAGCTGCAAGGCCAGCATTGCTAACAAACAACTGAAGTCAGTAGTCACCCAAAAAGCCCAAATAGTTTCTGTAAAAATATCAACACAGCTTCTTAAACCGCATCCAGGCCTTTTAAGTTAAGTGATACTTTTTTTAATCCCACAAACGGGGAAATTCCACCTCCGCATTTAACCCATCCGTGAAGTGAAACACCACATACACACTAGTGAACACACACACACGCTTGCCCTGAGCGGTGGGCAGCCCTATCCACAGCGCCCGGGGAGCAGGTGGGGGGTTAGGTATCTTGCTCAAGGACACCTCAGTCATGGACTGTCGGCTCTGGGGATCGAACCGGCAACCTTGTGGTTACAGGGCCAGTTCCCTAACCTCCAGCCCACGACTGCCCCAAGTAAGGCTGCATCAGGCTTGCCGATGTCATTTAGGACACAGTATGAGTCATTTAGAAAGAACAGCCACTTTAGACAAGACGGTCTGTCTTCACAAAGCACCTCAGGAGCAGCAGTGCCGGTCTAGAATCAGTACTTGTGATGAAGACTGAATCTGATCCAAGGTCAGTCCTGCTTTGTAGCAGCGCTGATGTTGTCCAAAATGCCTTCATGAAGTCCCTGGATGTGGTTGCAGTGTGTTGAGAGCCGCATTTACAGAAAATATTTTGGCTGAATATTTTGGTTTGGTGAATTTGGACACCAAACGTCCTGCATCCGCTGATCAGCTACGTCTGGGAAAAGTGGAAAATCGTGTAACTTTGATTTTTTTCATTGATTCCTTTCAGGCATGAATTAAGTGGTGCTGACATTGCGGTTATGTTCCGTCTGTCTCCTTGTGTGTGTGTGTGTGTGTGTGTGTGTGTGTGTGTGTGTGTTAGACTAATGGGAACTGGCAGGAGCAGGACACGCCTCCCTCTCCACCTGGGAGCGAACACTCTGAAAACTCGGACTAATGGCTAACCTCCGCCTAGGAGAAAGAGATCTGGACGAAGGTGAAGACGGAAAGAATGATGGTCACTCTTCTGCCCAAGTGCAGTTTTGTTTTTGTTGTTTTTTTTTTAATCAATAAGCGATTATTGATTATTGTACATCATATTGTCTGGAAGAGTGTGCTTGTGTGAGCGCGAGAGAGTGGAAATGGGATTTTGGTGGGTTCATCATGTATTTTGCTGTTTGTTTTTTTTTTTTTCCAGTTTAGTTTTCAGTTCATTTTTCATCACTTCACTACTTCCACTACTTGTTACTGCAATATTTGGGTTCTGAAGAGGGAACTTTAAACTGCATTAAGACTGCTTTCTTTATGACTATAGTACTATTGTTATTGTTATCACTGCTATTCTAATCTATATTGTTTCTTCAAAGCTCAGATAGAGGTGAATTGGCATGGGTAAAGGGGGCAATAGAGAATAATCCAAAGATTGTTTGTTTTTTCTTTGTTTTTTTTTTGTGTGTGTGTGTGTGTATGTGTGTGTGTGTTTCTCTTTTTTACTGTGTGTATCTATTATATGAATGGGGTGTGTTTGCTTTGTCTTTATTTACGGTTTGAATGCGTATATCAACAGTGCTGTCTTTCTCTGTACAGTGAAACACCTGTATTCTCTACCTCTTTTACAATAAAGACTGTCTGTGTTACACATTCAGCATCTCTGGGAGAAGGCCTTTCATTCCAGAGTGTGCAAAAGTTTGGACACGCCTGGTAAAATGACATATATTAGAAAAATATGACATTAGATGTGCCATAGCTTTTGCACAGGCCATTCGTTTTAGTCATTTTCCCCCAAAATATGAAATTGTAGAGCATGTTTGCT
This sequence comes from Pygocentrus nattereri, assembly GCF_015220715.1. Taxonomy (NCBI): domain Eukaryota; kingdom Metazoa; phylum Chordata; class Actinopteri; order Characiformes; family Serrasalmidae; genus Pygocentrus; species Pygocentrus nattereri. The sequence goes on along the minus strand of NC_051234.1, from coordinate 2,160,991 downwards.
TATTGTCACTTAAAAAAAATACAAAAACATTTGAACCAAACATGCATGTGACTGTAAACAGTGGTCCCATGTGTGCGAGGTGGCGTTGTCGGCACATTACAGATATCTGGTTGGTGAAACTCCCCTAACAGAACGGTTCACTTATTTATTTTTTTAAGTTTATTTTGTTTAGCCATTTATTTATATACATTGTAGGACTGTCATTGGTGTTTCTTGCGTAGGTCCACATTTGAAATGTTCATAAACGCTGGTCACTTTGTTAGAATCCTCCACCCTGCAGGTGTCCAGGGAGCCCAGGCTTGTACGACCCATAATATGATGTACAGTCGAGTCAAATTACATTTCGTTCATTTTCCAAGCAGAAATGAATGCAGGGTGAGTCAAAAGTCACAGGACAGGTTTTATTTTATTTTTTATTTTATTATTGACTTTTATCTCTGGGGTCATCTCAAACAAATTGTGTATGCTGAGAAAATCTGCAACGAGCACCACCTTCAGCGCCGCATCGTGGAGGCATAAAAAATAAAGTAAAACGGTGTCCTGTGACTTTTGACTCACCCTGTACGTCCTCTGCAGGCAACAGACCTAAAGTGGCATATTTTCCGCAAAATGTAGTGCAGTTTTTTTATTATATGCTGATTTGAACATAATGGAAACATGGGAATATTGTATGTTTTTCCAAATATGTTAAAATTCAGCAAAACAAAGCATAAAAAAGAATAAACAGTAATTGTTAATAATGAACTGAACTGATGTAACTGATCGGCCACCGAGCGTCATACCTACCAGTGATTACAATATCCTGGACTAGAAACTGGATTCAAGGTCTGGACCTGTGCACTAGAGGGCAGTAGGAACACACATTGGTCAGTGGGTCAGACGCACATATAGGGGTTTACAGGTGACAGCAATTGGGACATGAGTGAAGTACAAGCGTCCCACTTCTCGTTTCGGCAAGCTCCCTTTTGTGCACCCTAACTGCGGCTTTGGTGAGGACTATAACGACGTGGACACAGTGACCAAAATTCCTTGAGACACGAATGAGGACCAAACAGTGGAGGGTTATCTTTACAGCTGTCTGGACAAAGTTAGATGTTTAGATGTGATTGAAAATGCATTGACACCAAAGAACCTTGCAGTTTCTTGCCCTTCAGGTGCTGTAGATGTCACCAAAAAGTGGTCATTGAGAAGGACTACAGCGATTTGGACGGCCTTGGGACCGGACTGTACACATGCCATAAGAAATGTTAGAAGCTGGCTCAGCACTCACCGGAGGGTCAGACAGCTGCATGGCATCGTCTGTGTGAAGATCAATTCCACAGCATGTATGTTTGAAGAACATGCCAATGCTCAATAAATGGACAACATATTTTGCCAACGTTATCCTCTGTCGTGTGCACTGGGGGTCCTAATTTGGGGTAGCATTTACGTAAGCGGTATCCCCACCAATCACAAGGTTGATATGGTTTGTCCCACCCACAGAGCTTAACAAAAAGGTATTCTATGTCAGGAATGCAGGACTTCTGATCCTACCCAATTTGGTAGTTGCCCTCCTCCTCGGGCAGTCGTGGGCTGGAGGTTAGGGAACTGGCCCTGTGACCGGAAGGTTGCCGGTTCAATCCCCGGTGCCGACAGTCCATGACTGAGGTGTCCTTGAGCAAGACAACTAACCCCTAACTTAACCCACCTAACCCCCAACTTCTCCCCAGGCTGTGGATAGGGCTGCCCACTGCTCTGGGCAAGTGTGCTCACTGCCCCCTACTGTGTGTGTATTCACTGTTGTGTATGTCGTGTTTCACTTCACCCTCATGTTCCCTGAGACTTTACATGTCTAAACTTTGAGCTATTTAACATTGTATACCAGCTAAGAATGCCTATCACGCTGACCAACAGGATAGCACAAAAAGTTCCCAATCCCAGTCCTGCTGACCGCATGCTCTGCAAATTTGTGTGTGTTTCTTAACTTCTGGTCAATGGCTCACTTCACCAACCACAAGGCTAATAGCCACCCCATCATAGAGGACCTGTGATATGGGTCACACTTGTCAAGCTCCAGTCCTTGTGGGCCAAAATACTGCAGACTTCAGTGCACTGCCTTATTGAACACACCTGATTCAGCTCATCAGCTAATTAGCAAGGCCTTCATATGCTGAATTCAGAGCGTTAGATGAGAGTTTACGCTAAGCTTTGCCGCACTTTGGCTACGAAGGTCCCCAGTTTGACATTCTATATGTAGGTGGACCACACAAAGGAGCAGTGAGATTTCCAAGGTTAAAAATGTAAACTTTCTTAACTTTATTGCATGTAAATATAAAGAGATTTTATTCCATATAATTTTGCATTGTGTGTACATTTTATACATTAGAAAAACATTCACACAATGTAAAGAACTGTTGCCTTCAAATGGTGAAAACAATTAAAGCTGCACTATGTAATTTTGGGGATTTGGCGACCTCCCTGGTGGCAATGTGTAACTGCATGAAACATGCAGTAGAACATTTTGCAATGAGTGTTGTGCTTTAGACCCCTTCCCTGAGTGGATGAATCTGATGATTTCAAGCACACTGAAAAAGTAGGAGAAGGACGTGTCCTCTGTGGACGTGAGTGAATTATCTACTGTTGTCCTCCTCGGGATAATGATTATTTTGTATCTGAGACGAAACATCCAGCTGGACCTTCTGTTTGAGTCTGTGTGCATGGCAAAAACGCTTGATTCAGTAATGCTACAAAGCTTACATAGTGCAGCTTTAAGTTACTATTTTGACTTCACAGTCAAAATATGTATTAATAGCAAGTAATACACATATTTACATTTTGAAATCAAACAGACCCAACCCTCTCTGTCTCTCACATAACAGTCTGGACTGACATGGGGTCATAATTGACCACCTCACTTGGGCCTTTTGACTCACAGCTCTTCTTGCTATCTTTCTCAGAGTCTGCCTGAGTCAGGCTGGGTGCCGTTACTGCACTTTCACCCTTGGCTTGGCTGGAGCTTGCTTTGGGATGAGGCATGACCACTATCTCGACGTGCTCATTGGCTTGTTTCTCCGGCTGGATGGGGACGGACTGCTCAGGCTGGTTACTGCTGAATCGACGCTGCAGCGCATGCTGAGTGCAGGAGAAGGAGCGCTGCCTTGGTGCTGGCTGAGGAGACAGGAAGTGGGGCGTTGTGGCCCGTGGGACGTCTTGTGATGCTTCCCTCTCCTCTTCTTCCGCTTCTGAAGTGACCTCCTGAAGCGTGCTGATTGGTCGCGAAGGCCTGCCGAGGATTCTGGGGCTGACCAATGCTGTGGCCGACTGGTTGGGAATGGGCCGCCAGCTTTGGGGTGAGGTGCACTGCCCTCTACTCATTTGCCAGTCACTATAGAGAAGCAAAATACGGTGAGGCTTATACACAGCTCATGTTTCTTCCTGTCTTATTTTTATGGTGCCAAATTACTTAATACTACAGATTAGTGAAAAATTACAGGTGGTTCAGTACCAAGTTTAAATTCCTAAATTGTCAGTCCTGTCAACCTCTGTGAGCCAATAGGCATGCTTGTTTCACAATCTAGACTGGTGATTGGTTGTGTAAATTTTATTTACTTTTTTCATTTTATTTATTTTATTAATTTCACCTTGTGCTTGTCATAAACTTCACCACATCCAGAAACACTGCCGACTTCTCTGGGCTCTAGCTAAACTGAATTTTAACTGAAGCACAGTGGAAATGTGTTCTGTGGTCTGACGAGTAAGCCTTCGGACCTTTGCGTTTTATTCTCTGGGACAATGAAGAAAAGGAATATCCAATTTGTTACCAGCATAAAGTTCAGTTGTGAAAGTCTGTCATGGAATGGGGGGTGTATTAGTGCCCATGACATGTGTACCTTCCATGTCTGTGAAGGCACCATTAATGCTGAGTATGTATATTTGGAGATATATATATATATATATCCAAATATATATTTGGGCCAGAATATGCTGTGTTCTAAATGAAGTGATTTGTCAGGGGCATGTTTATTTCAGCATGACAACAGCAACCCATATTCTGCAAGTGTTACAACCGCTTGGTTGCATAATTACTATGGGAGCTAGACTGACTTGCCTGCAATCTAACTCTGCCTCCCATTGACAATGTGAGATGAATTATGAATCATAAAATGCAACAACAAAGCTCCTGCATGTTTGGGGACTACAACAGTGGTTCCTAACCCAGTCCTCGGGGACCTCCCAACAGTCTACATTTTTGTTGTATCTTAGCTTCCAGCACACTTGTACCAGGTAGTCATCTTGGTTGTTTCAGATGTGTTGGGAACTGTGACAGAGCAAAAGTGATTAAGTTGGGAATTATAGAAAATTGTAATGAAGGTCCATTTTCAAACATGTTCAGACATGATCCGATAGCCTCACCTGCACAGTTCAGAGTCCAATACCCAATAATAAGATTTGGCTCATGAGGTAAGTATCAAGTCATTTGGGGACTGAATCAGGTGCTTCAGAATGGAATGTTCTAACAGGACTTTACCTGGGGGGCGGTGACGACATCTCTCGTGGTACTATAACCCCAGAAAAGGAGGCACTTCTGCCGGGCAGACAGGGAGGAGACGCTGCCCACGGAGAATATAGGTAAGCACGGTCATCCCACAGCACTTCAGTGGCTGGTTCCATAGGAAATGGACTGCGGTGGACTCTGTGGGCAAGTAGGAGCTCAAGCACCTGGTGGTGCATTCCGTCCCGGGCCACATCTATGGGCCTTCGTCCTCTGCGGTCAGTCAGCTCCTGATTGGCCCCGTTTAGGAGGAGGAATCTGGCGGTCTCGTAGCAACCATGAAGGGCTGAGAGAAAGAGAGCTGTCTCGCCCTGGAGATGGAAGACAGCAGGTCATTAGCTGACCGACTTGTCAACTTGCCTATAGTGGTGTATATGAAGAGATGTCATTGATGCAGACTCTTCCATAGCACCCACTGTGTTTTTTTTCCTGTGGTCATCTGTACAACCTAACTGAAGTATCGTTACTCTGATAACGTGAGTGCCTAGGTACTAAAAGAATTGTTGATCATGATAAATTGAAAAATTTATCAATTTTTTTGGTCTTTTTTTGTTTTATTTACCTTGTGATCCTGCAGATCCACCGCGGCACCGTAGCGTATCAGCGTCCGAGCCAATGAGAGGTGATTTACTGAGCATGCCCAGTGCAGGGCGGATCTCCCTGGTAGAGAGAATGGATTTAGAGAGGAGGGAAAAAGAAAAGAGCAAAAAAGGCAGAAAGGATTCCATTATATACAGGCAGACGGAGAGCAGAATGCAGGAGTGTTAGGGACCCAGAACAGAAAAGAGCCTCAAGGAAAGGGAGCAAGAGAGCAGGGATGGAGTCCGTCTGGAAAGGGCCGCAGTGGATGTGAGGGGTTAATGGTGGTGAGAGGGTGAGAGTGAGGCACAAAAGCAGGGAAGGTTAATATGAAGCATCCACGCTGAAGACGCTACGGCACATTAGCTTTGTTCGGAATCACTGTCGAGTATCAGAGGTTCTAAAGGGGTCAGTGAAGAAGAAGCAGGTGCAATGCGTTAAGAAGCAGTGAGGAGGACCCCAGGACATGAGATGAGGAGAAGAACAGAGGGAGAGGAGAAAATGGGGAGACGAGAAAAATGAACACATTACTCCCCATCTATGAAATGAGCCACCATCCATTTGTGACCTTTAAAACCCCAGCCAGGTATCGCTGCCTCTGCCAGGGCCATTTATAGTGATATCTTTTTCCTTAACACGGGCTTGTCTACAGTCCGGCCTCAGGGTCAAATGGAAATAGCTTTTAAATGGGCCCTTTCTTGTGCTATAGTGTGTGTTATGGTCTGGCAGGCCACTTCTATGTTGCAGTTTTTCCTTTCACCTAATGGTGTCAGCACTCTGGTAAAATTACAGTGGAATGCGCCGCACTCAAGATAGAGTTTGAGAGCCTTTCTTCTCTGACTAGACACGCAGCTTAAATAACTGAAAGACATTTGATCAAGACTTTGGCCATAAAGCGCAAACTTTCCACTGAGAACTGACTTATTACCCAGATTTATACACGTGTAAGGGGTCATGACACTTAGTTCAGCTACACTATATTGCCAAAAGTTTTCACTCACCCATCCAAATCATTGAATTCAGGTGTTCCAGTCACTTCCATGGTCTCAGGTGTATAAAGCCGAGCCCCTAGGCCTGCAGACTGCTTCTACAGACATTAGTGAAAGAATGGGTCACTCTCAGGAGCTCAGTGAGTTCCAGCGTGGTACCGTGATCGGACGCCACCTGTGCAGCAAGTCCAGTCGTGACATTTCCTCACTACTAAATATTCCACAGTCCACTGTCAGTGGGATTATGACAAAGTGGAAGAGATTGGGAACGACAGCAGCTCAGCCACGAAGTGGTCGGCGACGTAAAATGACAGAGCGGGGTCAGCGGATGCTGAGGGGCATAGTGCGCAGGGGTCACCGACTTTCTGCAGAGTCAATCACTACAGACCTCCAAACTTCATGTGGCCTTCAGATCAGCTCAAGAACAGCGTAGAGAGCTTCATGGAATGGGTTTCCAAGCGCAATGCAATGCAGTGGTGTAAAGTGCCACCACTGGACTCTAGAGCAGTGGAGACGTGTTCTCTGGAGTGACCAATCACGCTTCTCCGTCTGGAAATCCGATGAACGAGCCTGGGTTTGGCGGTTGCCAGGAGACGGTACTTGTCTGACTGCATTGTGCCGAGTGCAAAGTTTGGTGGAGGGGGGATCATGGTGTGGGGTTGTTTTTCAGGAGTTGGGCTCGGCCCCTTAGTTCCAGTGAAAGGAACTCTTAAAGCTTCAGCTCCAAGAGATTTTGGACAATTTCCTGCTCCCAACTTTGTGGGAACAGTTTGGGGACGGCCCCTTCCTGTTCCAACATGACTGCACACCAGTGCACAAAGCAGCTCCATAAAGACGTGGATGAGCCAGTTTGGTGTGGAAGAACTGGACTGGCCTGCACAGAGTCCTGACCTCAACCCCATAGAACACCTTTGGGATGAATTAGAGCGGAGACTGTGAGCCAGGCCTTCTCGTCCAACATCAGTGTCTGACCTCATAAATGTGCTTCTGGAAGAACGGTCGAAAATTCCCATAAACACTCCTAACCCTTGTGGAAAGCCTTCCCAGAAGAGCTGAAGCTGTTATAGCTGTAAAGGGTGGGCCGACATCATATTAAACCCTATGGATTAAGAATGGGACGTCACTAAAGTTCATATGCGTGTGAAGCCAGAGGAGCGAATACTTTTGGCAGTATAATGTAAGTGCTCTTCATAGTTATATTTTTCATATTTTGAATAATTTGTGAATAATGTTTTCGGCCTCTTGCTTCACCCCAAATGCATCAAAGACGTGTCAGAAATGTGTTTCTTTAGCTTAATACTGGAGCTATGAGGCTAATGTAGCTAACAAGCTTGTAGCACTCCCATTAATACCATGCTAACTGCATTCTAAATCGTTGAATGTGTTCCTCAAACTGCTTGAAGATGATTACATAAGCTCAAACAGACTTTATGTGGTCTGCGATGGGCTGGCGACCTGTCCAGGGTGTATCCTGCCTTCCGCCCGAAGACTGCTGGGATAGGCTCCAGCATCCCCCGCGACCCTGACGGAGAAGCGGCTTGAAAATGGATGGATGGACTTTATGTGGTCAAAAATAACAAAAGTGCGTGTACCTCTGGCTCCAAGAGGACTGCTTGTGCTTAGCTTACTTGCTATGTAATGATAATGGCCAAATTGGTTAACTAGTAAGCCATTCTTCTGTCAGGGGAAGGTACATTAGTCTGAAAGTGCACTTCTTGTGGCGTAGATCTGCTTCATAGAGTCCACAAATGTGATCACTTCTTCACCAAATCAAGGGGAAAAATGCTGAAAAATGTGTTTATGCTGGTCTGGTGCTGGTTTAGCTGGACGCCTAGCACTATGATACTAATTGACCAGCATACCAGCATCCAAACCACAAAAAATCGCTGCTGTCGGAAGAAAACCTCGTATGTCCATTTTTCAGTTTTTGACATGATTTCGAAGGACCTGTTGCCCTTTATATCCTGTGTAACTTTCATGGTGAACGGACCAGAAGAAATGGCCCAAAATGACTTGGAAATACGTCTGGTTCCATTGACTTGCATTAAAACTACAGTAAGTTTTTTCTTTCTCCTGTAAAATTATAATTTTGGAGATACGAGGTTTGATCCAACACCAGCGATATGCTAGTTTTGCTTGTGATCAGCGAGGCCGGTTTTGCTTGTGACCAAGCTGTGTAACATTTTTATGAAAATCTTGATTCGAGCAGTTTGTTTAAATAATTATAGCGACCACACTACAATGGTCAAGGTGTACTTCTACCATGCTTTCTGTAAGAGTCTTGAGGCAGCTGTGTCATTGTTTTTGGCTAATCCTGGCTGGAGTTTTAAAAGGCAAACCTAAAGAAATAAATTTCCAGTGAAATTTGGCATGAAGAGCTAGACAGACAAGCAATGGCTGATAGCGCTACTCTGAGTTGGTGATGAGATTGATGATTACCGGTGTGGTCAGTATTGTTGACAGGAACGCCAGCCCTCAGCAACTCCAGAACCACTCGGTCCAGTCCACTCCTCACAGCACGGATCAGCACCACAGAGCCGTCAGGACCGCACCACTGCACTGGGGCTGACTTCGGAGGAGAGATCACGGAGACAGTAGGAAGTCAACAGGAGAAATAATCATGTCTATTCTAGGGCAGGTCACTTTCTACTGCCTACAGGCTAATGCACAGACATTTTGAAGGGGCAGGGGCTGAAAAGGAAAAAGGGCAGCATGAATATGAATTAAACTTAATTTAATTTGTAGTATATTGCAATCACTCTTATCAAGACAGACCAGTGCCGTAGTGGGTAACTGGGAAAATCAGCAGGATTCCCTGGGCATGCAGCGTTTGGGGCCGGTTACTGTGAGCTAATGTAAAAACTGACACATGTAAGCACTAAAACACTCAGACTGGCTATAAATGTTAAATCCATGTGTATATCTGTAATAGTTTAGGGGTTAAACCAGCAGCCCCCACCTTAAGTGGTACAGTCCCAGTTTACTGACTGTAACTGAGAAGGAAATTCAAATAAGAAGCTGATGCCTCGGTAGATTCAGGTATCAAGTTTAGTGTGATGGTGTGAATCTGGTTTAGCACTTTTTTTTTTGCATTACAGATGTAGCAGTTTTCATAAGTGAATCGTGATGATGGACAGAAGCGGCAAGAACGGCAAAAAACAAGGTGGCACTGAGAAGCCAAGGATGAAAAAGCTAGGAGGATGAGGACATATCCGAGCAGGTGGGCGGTGAGAAAGGCTGACTTTAAAATACTAAGCTAGCATGAGTTTGTAGCATATTGACGGTCACATTTAAGATACATGTATTATCAGCTAACCATCTTGGTTATCTCAGTGTGGCATATAATCAGTAAAAAAAAAAAAGAAGAAGAAATGAAGAAGTTGAAAATAAGCAGATTTTTAGAAAAAACTGATTTTGCATGAAGGTGATTTTGAATATGTTTTTGAAATGGTAGTTTGGTAGTTTGGGCTTCAGTTTCTAGTTTTCAGCTCTCTTCCCACTCAGTGAGATGAGTCTGGTCCTTTATGACTGGAAATAACTGCCCGGTGGCGTTACCATGATGGCCACTGAGTGGACTTGGTGATTATTCTGCTGAAGGAAAACTTCAAAAGGTTTAGGAAAGGATTTTGACTTAAAACAGACAGGCAACATATTTTTGGGTTGGTTTTGGATAAAAATAGAAAGTTTAATTTTAATTTATGAAATCATTGATGTCTTTCTAAATACAGTGGTAATATGTGACCACTGGTCCTGCTTCACTTTATAGAGTAGACTCTGGAATTACTGCCCGCCATTGACAGATATATAAAAAAAGTTGTCTTTGAACAGTGAGATATCTTTGCCGCATAAAGTCATAACTATTAATTGTTAATTAATTCCAGCATAAGCAATGAAATATCAACTATTAATTAATGTCCATCATTAAATCTTTGAAATCTGGTTTCCTCCCACAGTCCAAAGTCATGCAGTCAGGCTAATTGGACGTGTTAAATTGCCCCTTGGTGTGAGTGTCTTTGAGAATGTGTCTGTCTGTCTGCCCTGCGATGGACTGGTGACCTGTCCAGGGTGTATCCTGGCTTCCGCCTGATGACCGCAGGGATAGGCTCCAGCTTCTCCTTCTGGGTCGCAGGGGGAGAGCGGCTTAGAAGACTAATTCTTTCATGGAACCATTAAAGAAATCATTTTACTTTATAAATATTTATGATGTTTTTTCATTTTGCGTTATTGCGTTATTGCGTTTCATTCTGCGTAAATATTTATTGGTCATTATTCCAGATCAGTGCCTCCTAATTGCCTGCCACAAATTTTGATATAACTTCTTATTTTGCCTGTTTTATGTTTTATAATGTGTAATTGCTAATAACATAATATCTTATATCATATATCATATCCCAGTGTCCGATATTTCTGAAGACAAAATTTCCTACATTGTAAAGTTCAATGTAGGAAAAGCTTCCATGATCCTATGCAGCGGTACTGTCTGGCAACCCTGTTATATCAACCCTGTGACTCAGTCTAGTTGCCAGAAATCATTTCTGCTTATTTTCTAAAAAAAAACGTATGAATAAACACTGCAGGTGTAATTCAGATGAAGGAAACGGAGAAATAGGGAGAAGTAGTTTGTCCCGGCACAGGCTCAGACTGTACGTGACGCTAGTATAGATATCTCCACTTACAGTGAACCAAGGACTCACGTTGTTTGGAATCCGCTGCTGTGTGGGTGTGACGTTCCTGTCCCATCTTCCTGGCAGTGCTGTGAAACAAAGGAAGGAGGAGGTTATCATAAGAAAACCTGGACGTACATGTGAAACGGTCACTTCTCGTAAAGTAGTGCAACTCGCCTACCTTGCACGGGCGGTTGCTGGTGACTGATGTTGTAGTGTTTCTGGGCTGGTGACCTGTGGTCACAGATTGTCCTGTTGATGTCCTCCATGGAGCTCTGGGTCATGTCCGTGTCACTGCCGATGTCCAGGTCCTTCCTAAGAGGTCTGCAGACGTGGAGCGATCAAAAGCACGTTAGCCGTCTGCTCAGACGGGGCTTGACAGCAGGTCAAAGAGGTTTTGATGGCTAAGGCTATTTTAGTTCCAGAAGCAGGAAGAGTACACGGTAGTTTTTCATATCCTCTGTTTGTCGGGCTGGGAAGAGGAAACACGGTGAAAATGCTATTTCTGTCTTCATTGCTCGAAGGTTTTCATGACCTAGGCTCTGTGCTGTGCTTCTTTTAAATAAAAGTTATTTAATTTTCAATCACAGAAAAGAAAAGACCCAAAATAATAACCAAAAACAGAGGAGGGTAAGAAACTACAGAGCCGCTCCCCCACCCCATCCCATCAACAACAAGAGACAGCTTGCTAGACATAAGGGTGGACGTCCTAGACGTTCCGTTCAAAATCAAACACGTATAAATAAACGTAGCCGTCCGCCTTCGTAACCCTGTCAGGTACAACATCTCGGCCAAACCTGAGCACGTTCAACACTTTCACATATGCGGCGTGGAAGACTGGACAGGAAGGGAGACCAAGTATATAGAATTTTCGTAATTTCATTAGGACAAAGACTAACTGTGGGTGGTCTGTCATCCAGCCACTTAATTAAGGTACATTTACGGCGATGAACAGTAATAAGAGAGCTGGATTTGACAAGATATAAGTTTAATCTCATCCTTAACCAAACCTACTACAAAGAACCAAGGGTCGCTCAAAAGATGGAAGGGAGGTCGGATCTTCGAACTTCCCAAGTGGTGTTGCTTCTGACTTGTCACAGTTGATCTTGTAACCAGAAAAACAGCTGAATTCTCTCATCAAGCCTATTAAAGCTGGGATAGATTTTTCCGGCTTGGAAAGAAACACCAAAATGTCTGCGTGCAGAGCTATAACGTGAGTTATCTGACCTATTTTTATCCCTTTTATTCTTGCATTTTCTCTAATGGATATTGCAAGTGGCTCTAGCGCCAAGGCAAACAACAAGGGAGACAAACAACAACCTTGTCTAGTGCCCCGTTTGATCAAACGGTGGGGACCGCATGGCGTTCGTTATGACTGAGGCCTGAGGCGAAAGATATAGAATCTCTGTCCACTTTATAAACCTGTCCTCCAGTCCAAAGCGACGTAGAATACCAAACAGACATTCCCACTTGTGCTGTGCTTTTGAGCTTTTGGAAAATGCAGGGATCATGACTCTGACAGCCTGACGCCATCTGCTGGACCAAAACAATTTTTGGGTGATTTTAAAGCGGCAATATGTGATATTTTGAGTTGCAACTGAAAGAAGTCGCCTTACTGAGCGTGGAGAAAAAAGAACACACTGAAATATGATGGGTGTGCGAGTCGCCCTGTGAAGCCTTAAATAATCATACAAAAGTCAGACGTACCAGGATGGATTTTGCGTGAGTTTTTTTGGATCATGTGGTACGTTTCACGTATTAATCTCACACGCCCAGCCTCTAAAAGAAGGTCCAGCTAAGTGTTTAGGCCTTGAAGGCAAAATCAGCAGTTGAACATCACTGATTGCAACAGCCTTTCATTTGGTTGCATTTCAGAAAGAAAGGTTTCAGCATAAACAGGCCTTTTCACGCTGTGAACTGGTGCTGGAGGAATAGTTTCAGCAGCATCCACTAAATGCTGGGTAGAGCAAAAGATGAGTAGAAAACATAAACTCAGAAATAAATGCATTAAACCCTGAGCAGATATTTAAATCAATACATCATCCAACAGAAAGTCATTGCATGTTATAGACGAAATTTGACACTTCGCCTTTGAGAAATACATTGTATGACATACTGTAAAAATGGCTCAAAATATGGTGCGTAGCTAAAAACCAGTCTGACTTTTGATGTCATTTTGCTAATTTGAATAGCTTCAGTGCAAAACTAATGAAGCAAACTTCAAATGGCAAACAGGTGTCAGAAAATCATGTAAATTTGATTTTCTGATGTAATTCACCTCTTGCAACTCATAACTCACTCACTCACTCACTCACTCACTCACTCACTCACTCACATTAGGCAGGTTGAGGATTCCCAACAAGTGGCAACTACTAGCACTTGTATAGTTTTGGTTACTTCTTTATAAGATTGGTGCTTAATATCAGTGACACTGTGTCCTCATTCACTGAACTATCCCTTTAAGTGTCAGACTTACCGCATCCGAATGGCGTCCTCTCCAAGCGGCTCCCTACGCCTCTTCCCCATCTCCTTCCCTTTCTTCTTTTTCTTCATGCCGTTTCTGTCCTTTTCTCTCCCTGACCTGCCCTTGCCCACGTGCTGGTCAGTTGAGCGTTGCGTCCAGGCTTTACTGCCGTTGTTGTTGTCAGTAGCAGTAGACCTGTGGTGCACTCTGTCTCCTCCCTCTCTCCTCTCTCTTCTCCTCCTCCTCCACACCAGCACCACCATGAAAACCATGGCCAGCGCCACGGCTACACCCGTTGCCACACCCACCACAGGCCACAGCCAGGCAGGAGAGCCTTTATCATTCATTGTGGGCGATACAGAAGAGTTAAAGGAATTCATCCAGAGTGTGTTTTGTGTTAAAGGGTTTATTTCCATGTGTTTCTAAGTAGGTAATTACTGAACAACGCAAATGACAGACGTGGCAGATAGAAATTAAAAACAAATTCCACCGTTTTTTTTAAACCTCTGTAAAATTAAATAAGTAAATAAGGTCATTCAGAGTGGTTTGATGTAAAATGCTTCAAAAAAACTGCACCTGAGTGATTTGTGAAGGTATCTGTCACTGCGATCTCTCTGTCGATGCCCCGTATGCAGGTGAGGGTGTGGATTTCGGACTTGACGTGGGCCGGGGCTCGGTCCAGCTTCACCACAGCATTCAGGAAATTTGCTGCCTCTACTGCGTACGGGAAACAGGTGATGGGCAGACGAGTGCACAGGCTGTTGTCCACCTGAAGAAACAGTAGCGACCTGCAGCGGACGGAAGAAAATCACAGCAGAAAGTCGTGAACTTCCTGAAAGGCTGGAGAATGTTTGACTCTTCCAGTCGCTGCCAGACACCTCATGTCCTGCAGGGACGTAGACCAGGAGTGTCAAACTCAACCGGTAAAGGAGCCATTCTAAAAATTCTCAACAGATCTGTGGGCCAGAGAAAAAAATGGTTTTATTACATTTTTAATTGATGTTAATAATTTGCTTTAATTAGTAACTCCAACTGGCCGATGTTTCTTCAAAATAAGGAAAAACCTCACCAGTGCAAATACAGACACCTGTAGTAGGCCTTGAAATATTATAGGAATACTTGAAATATTAAAAATTGAAATGTCCCCCTGCGATGGACTGGCGACCTGTCCAGGATATATCCTGCCTTCCGCCCGCTGGGATAGGCTCCAGCACCCCCGCGACTCAGAAGGAGAAGCAGCTTAGAAAATGTGTGTGTGTGTGTGTGTGTGTGTGTGTGTGTGTGTGTGTGTGTGTGTGTGTGTGTGTGAAATGTCCCCAGGTGCTCAGTCTTTCAAAGTGGAAATAGTCTTTCTTGCTGGAAATAGCCACCAGGCATCATTTCCTCGCTGCAGTTTATTAATACGTGAGCTCCGTTTCTGAGCCAGTGTTAAGAGTTTATATTGAACTGCAGCTGAAATGCAGTCAGTGTGTTTGGAGACATGACTGGAGTAGAACTGTGTGGAATTGAGGAGAAACCGCTGTCCCATAGACTGTTGCTGGGGTAGGAGAGTCAGAGCACACATTACGCTGCAGAGCATGCTGGGGACTGTAGTGCAGCGCATTGTGAGACAGGCTAATGTATTAATAGAAAATTTAAATAAATAGGATTGCGTCCTGGGCCTGATCTGGCCTGCAGGCCTTGCGTTTGATACATGGGGTGGATACAGAATGGGGTGACCAGGCAAGCCCCACTCCTTGGCTGGTGACAGCTGGCAGGCTGAACATCTTCTCATTCACTGTCTGAGAACAACAGATATCTGGAGGACATTACTGAATTTGGACACTAATGTTAAAAGTGTAATGTTTGGGATTTTTAATGAAACTTTTTCCAAAAGTGTTTTGTAATTTTATTGGTTCATCGTTTGTGTTGTTAATTGTAAGATCTGGAAGACGCGCTGTAAAATGGTTATAGAGCAGTGCGAAATACCTGGAGAAACTGTTTATAAACAAATACTGTGTGAGATCAAAAGACTGAGGACAATAGACACTCGAGGAAAGAGAGGGTTCCCCTGGACTCTGCTGGACTTTTAATCAGTGCTGTATCTTTCTAAATGTAAATAGCTCGATTGTGTAATATTGTAGAAATGTTGATGAATGTGGATTTTGGATTCTCTATCTGAAAATGTGTTTGTATTGAAATAATATTCCTCAATAAAGTTTGTTATAAAAAGCAAGACCCACAGATTTTATTGAGGCGGCACACTGCTTAGAACACGGGTCGCAGCCCAAATGTTAAGAGCCGTTTTGTCCTTTCAACAAAAATCAAACCATCTTGTCAGCCACAACATTTTATGTCCATTTTACCATCTTGGCTGTAAACATGGCTCAGTGTGTGCTGATGTTCTAGTATAGGATAAAAAATATATATTATATTAAACAAAAGCGCAGACTTACTTTGCTTTAAGCTTTAGCTCAGCTCTAGAAGCTTTTCTCGCATCTCCAGCAGGAAACAAAAGTAGAACAGTTTCTTGTGAAATGTCTCTCAATGTTCTTCTCATTCAGCAGCTTCTTGTTTGAATATTGTCGTTCCAGCTTAAATTGTGCGCCAGAACGTACCTGCTGCTTTTTAGAGTTTGGCAGTTTCTCGTTGCAGGTTAATCGTATCAGGAAACCAGCTGGAATGATCATAAACGCAATTCTAAGTCCGTTCGTTAAAACTGTACTGAATGATCAGCAGAGCTCTATTTTACTGCAAAGTTTACTGGATTATTTTATTTTCATCATTTTCATCTACAAATCTGATTATTCTGGCTGTGGAGCCACAACGGGGCTCCGCCGGAGGCTCCCGAGCCACCTGTGGCCGAGCCCAGATTTAGAAATAAGAAGCAATAAAATATCATTACTTTATAAAAATGACGTCTAAATTGATGAGTTGTTTTTTCTCTGTGCATGAATAAATTAGTACATCATTTAAATTATTGCTATTGAAAATCGAAAGCTAACTAAAAAGCCAATTGTGAGGAAATTATGTATTTGAATCCAGAAAACGTGCCACTTTTTTGGGCACAGTCTCAACTTTCATATAAACATAAAAGAAAAAACATTTCATTTAGACAGGCTATAGGTTTTGAGTATAGCTGACTAAGCTCTGATCGTTAACTCATCGCATAGCCTACTTCACAATGAGGCTCACAGATACCTGTAGTTCCTTACATTGTATGGAAATGTCTCGTTGAACAGACCAACGGAAATGGCCCAAAAGTATGTGGAAAAAATTCTGGTTCCATTGACTTACATTAAAAGTAAAGTAGGTTTTTTCCTTCTCCTGTAAAGTTACCATTTTGGAGATACGAGGTTTTGATCCGACCGCAGCGATATGCTGTTTTATTATAAAATGCAGCATCATCAGACTCTAATTGGTTGCTGTTTTGATTGCATCAATTTTTTAAATGGATGCTTTATTGATAATAGCCTGTTGTTGACTTCATTACTGAGCTGACCAGAAGGGTGGTCATAGCACAAGCCATTCCTTGGCTATTCTTCTGATGTCTTGCCCTTAAAGCGATAGTTTGACTAAAACACAGTTTCATCTCACCTCACACAGAAATTAAGGAACACCTTCAGAGGAACATTTTCATCTTAGGCCATCAGGGCAGAAAAGGAATAGCCCCCCTACCCGTTACTGTCGTCGGGGGGTGAATCTCTGTGAAGATCTACCAACTGCTGAGCATCCCAACTGTACAGGTCAGCGTCGGGCTGGAAAGGAACCACTCCCCTCAGCTTCACACTGGTCTGGAGTAGGATGCTGAGAGCCCACAGCAAAGAGTTGTTCTGGAAGGGACCTTTCTGGAAGGGGATGGTGGTCTGCAGGACCAGGACTCCTTTGGCCCAGGTGGGATGTTGGTCTTTATAGCAGTCTGAGCCATCCCACCCACAGGGGGCAGTGTTGCAACTGTGCTCACAGTGCATGTTGTCATAGTGGTCACGACAGTACAGAATGTAGCCTGAACTGGGAGAGAGGAGTCATCACCATTAACTGGTTTATACAGTATCTACAGTCGCTGTCCACTTTATTAGAAACCTTTAGAAACACTTAGATTGCTTTCATTTACTCTAACTGTACACCAGCAAGGGGTAATTACATGGTAGAGATTTCTAATAAAGTGGCCAGTGGCCAGTGAGTGTATTGATGTGGAATGATGATCTCTTACTTGCAGGATTCTTTGTTTTTGACACAGTCGAAGCCGTCCCTCAAGCACTGCGACCCGGAACACTCATTATCACACACTCCATTGGCAAACTTTTCCTTACACTTTTTATCCACTGGACAGCTGCTCCATGGGTCAGTGGGAGAGGCTTTTGGTTTAGAGAGAGCAGAAAGATAATCACCAAACCGATATCAAATCAAATCACATTTACTGTCACATCACTTTTACACAGGTGGAATAGGTTATAAAATAAAAGATACACCTACACTATATTGCCAAAAGTATTCGCTCGTCTGGCTTCACACGCATATGAAATTGAGTGACATCCCATTTAATATGGTGTCGGCTCACCCTTTGCAGCTATAACAGCTTCAACTCGTCTGGGAAGGCTTTCCACAAGGGTTAGGAGTGTTTATGGGAATTTTCGACCGTTCTTCCAGAAGCACATTTATGAGGTCAGACACTGATGTTGGACGAGAAGGTCTGGCTCGCACTCTCCGTTCTAATTCATCCCAAAGGTGTTCTATGGGGTTGAGGTCAGGACTCTGTGCAGGCCAGACAAGTTCTTCCACACCAAACTGGCTCATCCATGTCTTTATGGACCTGCTTTGAGCACTGGTGTGCAGTCATGTTGGAGCAGGAAGGGGTCGTCCCCAAACTGTTCCCTCAAAGTTGGGAGCATGAAATTGTCCAAAATCTCTTGGTGCTGAAGCTTTAAGAGTTCCTTTCACTGGAACTAAGGGGCCGAGCCCAACTCCTGAAAAACAGCCCCACACCATGATCCCCCCTCCACCAAACTTTATACTCGGCACAATGCAGTCAAAGTACCGTCTCCTGGCAACCGCCAAACCCAGACTCGTCCATTGGATTTCCAGACGGAGAAGCGTGATTGGTCACTCCAGAGAACACGTCTCCACTGCTCTAGAGTCCAGTGGTGGCACTTTACTCCACTGCATTCCACGCTTTGAATTGCGCTTGGTGATGTAAGGCTTGGATGCAGCTGCTCGGCCATGGAAACCCATTCCATGAAGCTCTCTACGCTGTTCTTGAGCTGATCTGAACGCCACATGAAGTTTGGAGGTCTGTAGTGATTGACTCTGCAGAAAGTCGGTGCACTATGCCCCTCAGCATCCGCTGACCGCTCTGTCATTTTACGTGGCCGACCACTTCGTGGCTGAGTTGCTGTCGTTCCCAATCGCTTCCACTTTGTTATAATCCCACTGACAGTGGACTGTGGAATATTTAGTAGTGAGGAAATTTCACGACTGGACTTGCTGCACAGGTGGCGTCCGATCACGGCACCACGCTGGAACTCACTGAGCTCCTGAGAGCGACCCATTCTTTCACTAATGTCTGTAGAAGCAGTCTGCAGGCCTAGGGGCTCGACTTTATACACCTGTGGCCATGGAAGTGACTGGAACACCTGAATTCAATGATTTGGATGGCTGACTGAATACTTTTGGCAATATAGTGTATGAATTTGATGATAAATGAGATGTAGAGCAAAATATGGTCGCCAGATCTTACAAAGTACAGCTTTAACACCTGGAATATGTGATGACCGTCACAACGCTAACAGATGGCTGTAATTTTCTATTACTTGTAAGCCACGTTAGCCTCAGAGCTTCAGTGCAAAACTAAAGAAGTAAACCTCGGGCACCAAATGTATCTTGGCTGATTGACATTTGGCTTTAGATTTGATTTGTGGCCAGCATTTTAACCGACTGTAATACCATAGAAGTGTTATAGACTTGCTATGTCCTGTTTTTGTGTGACATTTTCATGGTGTTATTCCTTCACCACACTATATGATGTTGCCAGTTCTTGTCATTACTCAGGACTGCAGGTGGCTTTCAAACAGTAAAACAGAAGCTAAAAATGGAGCTTGTGCAAAACGTTAGCTGGAAAAGTGGGTCAGCTACTATGGAGGCTGTCCGAGGCGTGTCCTTGGCCTGAGCTATAGAGGAAACGGGAAACTGGGTCTGAACCAAACAGGAAGTTTCCAGGAGAGGTGGACGGCAACAGGAAACGGAGTGGAATGGGAGCGGAGTTGAGGTTGAAGGGCATCAACGTGGTGATGAAAAACGTAATGGAGAGGAACAATAGGCTTACAGGTGTAGAGGACAATGAAGAAATGAGGCCATTGTAGACACAAACGAGCAAAGGGCAGCAGAAGTGTGAAGCGTGAGAAGCACAGTAGGACTGGGGTAACAGCAATTAGTCAAGTGAAGGTTTTATTACCCCAAAAAATATTTATACACCTATTCTGTTATAATAGATTATTAACAGATTCAGAAAACATTTAGAACACAGCTTGGCACGGCGCATGGGAATATCTTTAATATTTTTTACTTAATTCACATCCTTCCTCACTGTTAACTGCAGTTTTCTTCATGTAAGTATTCTGTTAACATGTTTCGTGAAAATTCACTTATCACTTTAATGAATATCCAAAAATTCTGTTCCAAAAGTTCAATTTATTTATATATATATTTATTTATTTTTAATCATCTACTATACTCTGGCTTTATCTGAGCTTAGTGAAGGTACACTGCCAGTTTACTGGTTATATACTTCTATCTCACTTCCCCAAACCAAAACATAGCAGCCACAATAACTACAGCTAGGTGACATGGTGGGTGGCGCTGTCGCCTCACAGCAGGAAGGGTCTGGGTTCGATTCCCCGGCCGGGTAACCAGGGTCCTCTCTGTGTGGAGTTTGCATGTTCTCCCCGTGTCGGTGTGGGTTTCCTCCCACTGTCCAAAGACGTGCAGTCAGGCCTACTGGACGTGCTAACTTGCCCATAGGTGTGAGTCTGTAAATCTTAGTCCTAAACCTGACAGTCACTCTAACCCTGATCTTAAACCTGAACCTAACATTCTCTCAACATTGACCTTAAACAACCTGAACTGTAGCTCTAACACTGGACCTGAAATGTGTTCCATAAGGACACCTCCAACATTCGTCTTTTTATCTGTCTGTTTCTTCATCCATCCGTTCATCACTGTCAGTTACTAACCTCCAACCTCACCGTGATTCAATTCATTCATTATGAATTGATTCAGTGTCTCAAATTATCTAACTACTATTACAATTACTATTATTATAATAAGAAGACTAACTTAAAGATTAATTCTAACATTCCAAAATCAGTGCACTGTATTCGCCACCTGGGGGTCCTAAGTGACAGCCTACATGGGGGCCCAGTCAATCTAAGTCATATTATGTTTATGAAAGAGTTAAAAATGATTAATGTTTCAGTCATTTTCATTAATGCCATTGAAAAAGCAAAGGTGACATAAAATAAATATAAAAAGAATAAAATGTGGCCTGTGTAAAAGTTATGGCACATTTTCATTAAAAACAAAGCAACAAATATCAACCTTTGATTTTCCTAGTAAAAGTGAATTGACGTCCTCTACAGGGAACAAAATTACACTGACGTTTTTGCTGTTTATTGTTTTAGCGCACAATTTCACTAAAATATACTGGAAAAAATAAAACATAACATGCAAAAAACATGAATCAAATGGAAGACATGCTTTAACTTTTTTGCGGAGGCCACATTTGAAATGTTATAGCAGATCATCAGTAATTGTGTGTTAATCTGTGCAGAAGTGTTTTCGGTGTAGATGTGTTCACTTAGAAAACTTAGAAAAACAACAAATCGTCATTTGACCAGGGGCGTCCAAACTTTTGCATGCTCCTAATACTGTGATACAGTCAGAAAAATCAACCAACAAGGACTTTATTCTGCCATTAAATACATGAATTATGTTATCTTTCACTAACATTATTACATAACAGCATAACATGGACAAAAAGTAATTTTAAGTTTTAAAATTGACGGTTTTTAGCGTCTTTTGATAATTGTAATAATGTTAATGGTTTCTAGCCACGTGCTGGTGCTCTCCCTCCTCTGTATTTATCCATCCATTTATCTACAGACCAGTTCATCACAGCAGGATCATTTTGACTGACCTCGACTTGGTGTGCTGAAAGGCCATAGTATGAAGATCAGAGCCACCATCAGGACCATAATCAACTCTCGGCTTCTTCGTCTCTCTCCTTCGAGGTGTGTCGGACCGAGACGGCCGTGGGTTTCTGTCTTTTTGAGCCGTTAGGTCTCCTCTCCCAGCTCCTCGGCTAACGTACCCTGATCCGTTTGAACAGTAATGTCTACACATCTACGCTCCCCCATCGACACCCACCCGCTTTTCTCCACCGGTTTTTTCAGGAGCACTGCGGATATCTGGACTACTTCCTGCCACTGTGTGGAAAAGAATAGGTCTGTATGTGTGTGTGTCCGGTGGTGGCCAGTTTGCAGACTTGTGTTTTTTGTTTTCGCAACTGTGATTTGGCAATACGAGCAGCAGAGCTGAGCTGGATTGTTTTTCAGATCAGGCCCTTCAACTATCGCAAAACGTAACATTAAAAAAGCTGCACACTTCACGTTCCACATGTTAATGAGGAAACTGCCAGGTTTTTTTCCAAATCCTAATATAATTTGACCACTTAGGCAGTTAATTGTAGAGAAACACTGATTTGATTGTAGAGAAACACACATTTGCACCTCCAGATGCAGGAAAAGGGCCACTGGCATCATGACGGACCCCACCCACCCAGCACACACACTCTTTGTCCCGCTCCCGTCAGGTAGGAGGCTGCGGAGCATTAAGAGTAAAACAACCAGACTGAGGAACGGCTTCTTCTCTGAAGCCGTGAGACTCTTAAACTCCAATTAGACAATCACTGCAACGGCACTTCATGTCCATTTATTTATCTCTGCTGCTGGACTGAATCAGTGCCTCCACTATATCACCCCTCCACTATATCACCCCTCCACTATATCACCCCTCCACACGTCACTTTATACATTAAAAGTATTAAGACATACACCTTCTACCTTATACACATGCTGCTGTGGTTCATGCTGCTGTTATTTGCACCTTCTATTTATTGTTTCTTTATTTATCTTATCTTATCTTATCTTATCTTCTTTTCAGTGGTGGTGATGGGAACCAGGGGTCACAATATACAGTCTATTCATTGCCAGTACAGAAAATCACTAGTGAACCAACTCGTGTCTTCCGAGTGTTTATATGTGACGCTGATGATGGTAAAAAGGAGGTAAATTTGAAAAAATAATATTTTGCCTTTCTCTACGCTGCATATCCCTTACCTTATCTTCTAAACATGCGTTTCAGAAGTCTCAAAAAAAAAAAAGAAGTCTCAGGCATGAAGAATCATATTCATAACCATTTTGTGCAATAACGTTCTGTGGGGGAGCTTTTAGAGGTGCACGTCTGGTTCCTTTCACCACCACTGTGAACAAATTTGACTCTAAGTTTTTCTATAATGGGGCATTTCACACCAAACCACGCTGTGGTTTGACTGACTTTGTTTACATATTGATGATTTAAATCAGCAAACTTTTTTTTTTTAATTGGTGGAATTCCCCTTTAAAGACAAAATATTAAATGTTAAAAATCATTAAGGTGGAAATGATGAGCGCATTCTAATCAGGTCAATTTAATCCATCGCTTATTTCAGGATATACGGTGTACTTATCTTAACAGTATGATTTTGGCAGTTAAGTGTGCAACATATGATTGTCCTGCAATGTTTTGTATTAATAGGAACCGGTAAAGTGAATCAGCTTCTCTATCTGTCCAGTCTGATGGACGAGTCTGGGTTTGGCGAATGCCAGGAGAACGTTACCTGCCTGGCTGCACTGTGCCAGCTGTAAAGTTTGGTGGAGGAGGGATAATGATATGTGGTTGTTTTCAGGGGTTGGCCTAGAACCCTTAGTTCCACTGAAGGGAATCTTAATGATTCAGCAGAACCAAGACATTTTGGACAACTGTACACTTCCAACTTTGTGGGATCAGTTTGGGGAAGAACTTTTTCCTGTTCCAGCTTGAGTGACTGTGCCATAAAGTCATGACTGGGTGAGTTTGGTGTGGAAGAACTCGACTGGCCCTCACAGAGCCCTGACCTCAACCCCATCCAACACCTTTGGGATGAACTAGAATGGAGATTGTGAGCCAGGCCCTCTCGTCCAACATCAGCGTCTGACCTCACAAATGCTCTCCTGGATGGATGGACAGGAATTCCCACAGACACTCTCCAACATCTGTTGAAGCTTCCAAGAAGAGTGGAGGCTGTTAGAGCTGGAAAGAGGGACCAACTCCATATTAATGCCTATGGATTTAGAATGGGATGTCAGAAGAGCTCCTGTGGGTGTGATGTGTAGGTGTCCCAATACTTTAGTCCATATAGTGTATTTTAGTGTTTATCTATTGGGCTATTTTGGCAATAGAGTACTTAACTTTAATAGTGTAGCTTAACTCATAGCTTATTATTCAATAACAACTAGAAAATAATAGAAATAATAGAAAATACATTTTGTTACCACGTTTTATTATTTATTTACACAAACATTTTTGGCTGGTATATAAAGTTCATACAGACATTTTTGAGCGCTTTTTATTTATTTATGTGCTTTTAACAATATATTCAAACATTTATAGAAACATGCTCACCCAGCATTTTTTCTGAAATCAAGAGGACTAATAGGGAGTTTTACACCCTTTACTGCAGTTACAGCCTCTTTTCTTCTGCGAAGGCTTTATACCAGAAGCTGGAACATTGCTGTGAGGATTTGATGGCATGTTCATTGTTGGTGTTTGATGATTAGTTCTGGATCACAACTCATCCCAAAGCTGTTGGATGGAACTTCATCACTCCAGAGAACGCAATTACTCCACAGACCAATGCTGGGGGGCTTCATACCCCTTTAGGGCACACTTGACATTAGACATGGTGACCACCTAAGGCCCATGTAGAGCAGACCATCAAATTCTATTGGCAGCTCCTCTCTATTGAAATCATACAAGCTGTTAGCAATGTGTGTACCTAAAAGTAGCTCAATTCACTTAACAGAGGGCTGTCTGAATACTTCACTACTAAATATTCCACAGTCCACTGTCAGTGGGATTATAACAAAGTGGAAGCGACTGGGAACGACAGCAACTCAGCCATGAAGTGGTCGGCCACGTAAAATGACAGAACGGTCAGCGGATGCTGAGGGGCATAGTGCACAGAGGTCACCAACTTTCTGCAGAGTCAATCACTACAGACCTCCAAACTTCATGTGGCCTTCAGATCAGCTCAAGAACAGCGCAGAGAGCTTCATGGAATGGGTTTCCATGGCCGAGCAGCTGCATCCAAGCCTTACATCACCAAGCGCAATGCAAAGCGTGGAATGCAGTGGAGTAAAGCGCCGCCACTGGACTCTAGAGCAGTGGAGACGTGTTCTCTGGAGTGACCAATCACGCTTCTCCACCTGGAAATCCGATGGACGAGTCTGGGTTTGGCGGTTGCCAGGAGACGGTACTTGTCTGACTGCATTGTGCCGAGTGTAAAGTTTGGTGGAGGGGGGATCATGGTGTGGGGTTGTGTTTCAGGAGTTGGGCTCGGCCCCTTAGTTCCAGTGAAAGGAACTCTTAAAGCTTCAGCACCAAGAGATTTTGGACAATTTCACGCTCCCAAATTTGTGGGAACAGTTTGGGGACGGCCCCTTCCTGTTCCAACATGACTGCACACCAGTGCACAAAGCAGGTCCATAAAGACGTGGATGAGCCAGTTTGGTGTGGAAGAACTCGACTGGCCTGCACAGAGTCCTGACCTCAACCCCATAGAACACCTTTGGCATGAATTAGAGCGGAGACTGTGAGCCAGGCCTTCTCATCCAACATCAGTGTCTGACCTCACAAATGCGCTTCTGGAAGAACGGTCAGAAATTCCCATAAACACTCCTAACCCTTGTGGAAAGCCTTCCCAGAAGAGTTGGAGCTGTTATAGCTGCAAAGGGTGGACCGACATCATATTAAACCCTATGGATTAAGAATGACATGCGTGTGAAGCCAGATGACCGAATACTTTTGGAAATATAGTGCGTGTGGTTTTTGTTTCTAAGGGCTGCGTTTTGAATATTCCCCTCTTGGCCACACGATGTCGCCGTTCCGCGCTTTTGCTGTTTGCCTGCTCTAATGGTGGAGAGCTTGTGACTGCAGCAGGTCCACGGCGCTGCGGCTTTGTCTTATTTTTTTGATCAGTTTTTCCAGTTTGGGGCTTTCAGCCATGCCGTTTGTCCAAGTAAGTCTCGATAAAAGCTTGTAATATGGCTTTAAACGTGTAAGGGGGTTTGTAAAGCCTGGGGACTTTCCCATCTGCCTTTACTTTCGGTTTCAGGTTGGTGGACTAGTCAGTAGCTTGCTGACTGAACCCTCGCCTGAGCAGCCTCGCCTCGTCGTGTTGGGCTGTTTTACAGTTTGTAGATAAAAACCAGGTTTATATTTATAAAACCTGAGCGGTTTTTAGCGTTGGGCCTTCAGCGTTTGGCAGCATTTGAACCAAAGAGCGTATCTCCCTTTCCAGGCGTTCGCCTTTAAAGGTGCCTCACCACGTAAGTATCGCTTATAACTGTATTTTTCTCCTTAACGTCGCAGATCATCGCTTAAAAGCTCTGAAATGAAGGCTAAACGACGTCTTATAGCTTTTGTAAGGTATATAACGCGCATTTCCAAGGTGAGAACTGTTGCTTGTGTAAGTGAAAGTGAAAGAGAGCGAGGGATTCGTGTGAAAAACAAGCCAACAATGTGGTTCTTTAAGGGTTCTTTAGCAGAAGGAGTAGTTCTGGTTTCAACCATGAGCTCTATATTGAACCACCTGCCTGCTGAAATGGTTCTTCAGATGGGTGGAGAATGTGTGGTGCGTGGTTCTAAATGGAACCATATAGACAGAGGGTTATTCCTCTGTTATAAGCTTGACACAACAGCAGAACCCTTTTTGGTGCTTTAAGGAACCACACACGCACATCTTCTAAGCCGGCTTCTCCTTCTGGGTCTCGGGGGGTGCTGGAGCCTGTCCCAGCTGCTTTGCTGTTTTTCTTGATACGGCTGAGTTCACTAATAGGAAGGGGTGTCCAGAAACTTTTGGACATATTGTGCACCTCCTCAAGTGAATCGTATATTTTGTAATATAAAGTATAATGAAAGATAACAGTGTGTAGGCTAGAAGTGTAATACATGTTGCTGTAGGGTGCCACAGTGTGTGTAATAATGATTTACTAAAGTGTGTGTAAGAGTTTATACACACTCACCGGCCACTTTATTAGGTACCCCTTGCTAGTAAAATGCTGGACCCCCTTTTCACCTTCAGAACTGTCTTAATTCTTCGTGTCAGACTTTCAACAAGGTGTTGGAAACGTTCCTCAGAGATTCTGGTTGGTTATTTGAGTTCCTGCTGCCTTTCTATCATCTGGAACCAGTCTGCCCGTTCTCCTCTGTCCTCTCACATCAACAAGGCATTTTCGTCCACACAACTGACCGCTCACTGGATATTTCCTCTTTTTCTGACCGTTCTCTGTAAACCCTAGAGATGGTTGAGCGTGAAAATCCCAGCAGATCAGCAGTTTCTGAAATACTCAGACCAGCCCGTCTGGCACCAACAACCACGCCACGTTCAAAGCCCCTTAAATCCCCTTTCTTCCCCGTTCTGATGCTCGGGCTGCACTTCAGCAGGTCGTCTTGACCTACAGGCCTAAATGCAGTGAGCTGCGGCCGTGTGATTGGCTGATTAGCTATTTGTGTTAACAAGCAACTGAACTGTACCTAATAAAGTGGCCGGTGTGTGTGTGTGTGTGTGTGTGTGTGTGTGTGTGTGTGTGTGTGTGTGTGTGTACGTATATACGTATGTAAATATATATATATATATATATATATATATATATATATATACACAGTACTCTGTGAAGGTTTTAGGCGTCTAAGCAGATGTTTAACCAGTTGACCTCAGCAGTGAGTTTATCACAATAGACATTAGAATAAAGTCGTATTCATAATTTAAATAAACAGAAAAGCAATAAAAAGTAACAAGAATTTCTCGGGTCCATATTTTTCCTGGACACCTTCACAGCCGCCACAGAGACTCGTTAATATCATCAATGACATCATGAGCTCAATTTACTGAGCACTGATTGGTCAAACCAGGAGCTGCTTTTTAACTACATATAATACTGGGCTTCCTCGAGGAGAGGCTTGGAGATGGGGAAACAAACACACTGATATCCAGAAGATCACTGTTTATTATATATATATATATATATATATATATATATACATATACACACCTCATTGTAAGTAATAGTATAGTGTGCATGTATTTAGATGCACATAAAAGCATCTATTAAACCATTTTTCCCTGTTTCCTGTTTTTGTTTTGCAGTCTTGTCGGGAATGAAGGCTGCGATGGCGTCGTATCTGTCCTTTTTCTTGTTGCTGTGTGTGGACGTGTGTGTGGTAAAGACACTGGGTGTGGGGCAGCTCTCTTCACTGCTGGTCCCACAGGCGTTTACCACACTCTGGGCTGTGGGGCTGCTGAGGGTCTGCTTGCTTCTCCTCACAGTCTTCTCTTACCCGGGCAGCCCAGCCTGGCTCAGAAGCTTCGAGGGAGTCCAGACTGTAACCGTTCACGGTTTGTTGTATCCTGCCTACATTACGTTTCTCTGGGCGTGCGGCTGGTCGACGGTGGAGCTTCTGTGGGGATGGCACACCTGGGAAGCGGTAAGAGACTAGAGAGTGTATTGAAATGACTTTGGGTGTCACATTATAGCTTTAAATAACAATGATAAAGATCTACAGTGCTGTGCCAAATTCAGACCCTTCATTGATTTCATTCTTCTGGTCAAAACGGCCTTTAAGTACAGTTATCGCCTCGCATAGAAACACAGAAATGGCCAAAACTGGAATTCTGAACGTTATTAAATGTTATAGAGAAAATGATACTCCTAAAAACCACCTGCAAGATCTGGTGGACCACCAGGACTGAGGTGCTGTGAGTCTGAAAGGCTGTGTAGCTGTAAAGAAGCCTCACTGAGAAAAGAAGACAAG
The DNA here is from genome assembly GCF_015220715.1 of Pygocentrus nattereri. Classification (NCBI taxonomy): domain Eukaryota; kingdom Metazoa; phylum Chordata; class Actinopteri; order Characiformes; family Serrasalmidae; genus Pygocentrus; species Pygocentrus nattereri. The sequence continues at coordinate 2,132,620 of NC_051234.1, read as the reverse complement.
AAGGTGTAATGTTCCTCAGAACATTCTGGCCACCCCAGAGTCCAGAGCGCAGCATCTCTGAATGTGTTTGGGATTTCTTGGCTACGTTCTCAATGCGAGCCTCGTTGCTCAAATCCGATTCTTTCTCAGATCTGATCCTCTTAACATGATGATTCACACTTGTTTAGATTCAAATCAGTCATTAATGTGAACGAATCACGTGCATCGTGAACAGCAAACCAACTAACGAGCAGAGCGGGCCTTCATCGTGAAGATAAATACAGGCTTTGGCGTGTGCTTGCCAGTAAGTACCACAAATCAAGGTGCGAAATACAGGGAATTCTTGGGAGAAGGTCTGGAACCCCCTGATTAGCCTCTTGGATCTCCTGAATGTCTCTGAATCAAAAGTTTGGGGGTCTCTTAAAATGAACATAGTATAATTTTGTGCTGTCGTTCTTTCGCTGCTTCTTCCATCAATCAGGAGCTTCTGTCTTTGGTATCCTTAACTAACTAGAGAAGCAGCACTGCTGTGCCTCAGGGTGGCGCTGTCGCAAATTGCTTCACCCAGTTGGTCCTTCATAGCTTAGCAACTGTAACTACGCCCAAGATTCTTCTGAAATACTAGAAAGACATCAGCGTATCGGTAAATCTCAAAACCCGCCAGATTTTCCCAGGAGTTTGGATGAAAGAGCTGTTGCTCGTTCCTCAGACTGAAGACAGGAGAGGAGAAGAGCTAGAAAAGATCGTTCCCAGAAGAGGAACTGTTAAAATCACACATTTTGTCGCCATATAAGGTTGCGTCAGTGCTGGTATAGTGAGCGAATTAGCCGCCAGCCCACGCAGGGGTAGCCAGCCACATTACCACGTGGTAATTTTCACACTGCATGCTGTAAGTTTTAATTTTATATTTAGTTATTGAGGCTTCTGTGTTAATTCTTCCATTTTCCCCGACTGAAAAATGAATAAATTGTACTTACAGGCCGTTTTGACTGGAAGTGACTTATATGAAGTGTTGTCTCTGCTATGTAGAGTCATAATATACTAATTTGTGTCATTCTGAAACATGTTGTGCTCACAAAATGTTGAACACCTTACCCTTTCAGCTGCTGCAGGGCTATGCTGTCCTGGCTCTGTCTCTGCTGCTGTGGAAACGCTACGTCCCATCCATTTTCTCAAAGGCTAAGGTGAAAGCCCCCAAGAAAGGCCAGACATCCCTGCAGAGGCTCCTTGGATACTTAAAGCCGTACCGCAACCGCTTCACTGTGGTCATCTCCTTAGTGTTCCTGTCCTCCCTTGGTAACAGACCAAACCTTTTGTTTTTGTCTTTCTATGTGATTTCAGTTGTTATAATCCCCTCTATGGTTAACGAGCTACAGACCTTCCAAATAAACAAAAGCAAGTCCAGCAGTAAAAGAGCCTGCGCCACTTTCACTTTCACTTGAGGTGAAAATCTCTCTACTGTTGTTGAATCTAATCACACTCCATGTCGGAATTCCCCAAATTGTTTAATGTGCCCGTTTCGTTGTTTCGCTTTTTATCTCAAATGAGTTTTAGCATCGTTAGTGTTTGAACCTAATCTCTTTCATGATGATTTACAGTTTCTGCTGTTACATGGGAAAGTCATTGTATTTATATGTATTATTCCGCACGTCATGAGATGAAAGCCTGAGTTTTTCAGTATAAGCTGCAAAATGTTAGATCTCGGAAAAGAAGTGGTTTAATTTCCTCAGGGGAGCCTCAAACATGCAGGGCTGAGCTGCACCAATCGGCTGTGTTGCTCACCACTGCCAGTGGACACAGGTTGTTTACGCTGCCTTCTGACACATCCACACAGCTCCGAGTAGGAAGCAGCTCAGGCGTTTTAGAGCATGAAAGAACCCTTTCCACAAGGGTTAGGAGTGTTTATGGGAATTTCTGACCGTTCTTCCAGAAGCGCATTTGTGAGGTCAGACGCTGATGTTGGACGAGAAGGCCTGGCTCACAGTCTCCACTCTAATTCATCCCAAAGGTGATCTGTCGGGTTGAGGTCAGGACTCTGTGCAGGCCAGTCAAGTTCTTCCACACCAAACTGGCTCATCCACGTCTTTATGGACCTGCTTTGTGCACTGGTGCGCAGTCATGTTGGAACAGGAAGGGGCCGTCCACAAACTGTTCCCACAAAGTTGCTGTCGTTCCCAATCACTTCCACTTTGTTATAATCCCACTGACAGTTGACTGTGGAATATTTAGTAGTGAGGAAATTTCACGACTGGACTTGCTGCACAGGTGGCGTCCGATCACGGTACCACGCTGGAATTCACTGAGCTCCTGAGAGCGACCCATTCTTTCACTAATGTCTGTAGAAGCAGTCTGCAGGCCTAGGGGCTCGGCTTTATACACCTGTGGCCATGGAAGTGACTGGAACACCTGAACTCAGTGATCTGGATGAGTGACTGAACACTTTTGGAAATATAGTGTATTCGCTCCCAACGAATAGATCCATGAAACGCCTTAACTCCTCTGGTAGCAGATTTAAATGAATTTAAGGGCCCATCGCCAAACTCTCTCAATGGATCACAGGCAAACTTCTCGATTCGATTGGATTAAACCTGTGTGACCTGTTTGTTAATAAGCTCATTATATTTAATTATGATTTTTGTTCAATTTAATCTTTGTTTTGGATCCTCAGGAGAGATGGCGATCCCTCATTACACGGGTAAAATGACGGACTGGATCATGAAAGAGGACGAACCTGAGGCTTTCAGTAACGCCATCAAGGTCATGTCGGTCATGACCATCATGAGGTAAGACACAACTCTGGACCACAAAGTCATGTTACAGCTACATCTGCTTTACAACCAAAGCACAACCCCTCTCATAAACTGCTGCATTTGTCGGAGGAGCGTCACTGTATCATCATCATTATTATTATTATTATTATTAATATTATTGTTATTATTATTATTATTATCATTATTATGACAAGCGAGACGAAGCTTTGACTGCTAACATGCCACTGTGTCCATCTGTTTTCTTTGCAGTGCTGTGCTTGAGTTCGTGTGTGACCTGATCTATAACATCACCATGAGCCTCATCCACACCTCCATTCAGAGTCAGGTCTTCCAGTGCGTGCTCAAACAGGAAATCGCCTTCTTTGATCAGATTTCAACAGGTACGATTGTCCAAAAAATGTACGGATTGTCCAAAAAATCCGATATTTTTCCATTTTTAGAACTGTTGCTAAATGTTACATAACAGAACAAGGCCTCATAATCATTTTAGCAAAAACACCAAAATAAATAAGTCATTTTGATTGTTTTTGTTTCATCAGTTAAGTTTATAAGAGATATTGTTGGTCTACCTGTAATTTATCAGGTAACTGAACTACTATGCCGTCTTTAGTTCCTCCCTTGGCCACTATGATCAATCAACAAGCTATTCATTTTTTTATGGTGCAGTAAAATAATAAAAGCCATGTCACCCCCAGCCCTACAGTCGTGTACTGCTATCTGCCAGAGTGACTGTGCAGATCGTGCAGCCACTGTAGGACACTGTAAAGTGTTTTTTTGGTTTTGCATCAGTAAGAAAACCGTGTGTTGCGAATAGGACTGTGATACGAAAGACCCTGGCCCTAATCCTAACCCTCACCCTCACCCTGGCCCTAATCCTAACCCTCACCCTCACCCTGGCCCTAATCCTAACCCTCACCCTCACCCTGGCCCTAATCCTAACCCTCACCCTCACCCTGGCCCTAATCCTAACCCTCACCCTCACCTTGGCCAAAATCCTAACACTAACTTTAACCAAAGCCTAATCCAGTTAAACTCCAGGTACAGAGTGGTGTTGTCAGCATATCTATAACACCTTGGTTCAGGATGTTACGATGGTCAGTATTAGACCTGTTACATGTTTTTTAGTGACCTCTAACATCTACAGTTTAGTGTAACATCTACAGTTATGAAGTTACACACCAAATAACGTGAAAAACTACTGAATTCAGCAGATTATAAACAAATTTATATATATATATATATATATATATATATATATATGTAGAGGGAGAGAGAGAGAGAATCGGTCAATGTATTCACAGCTATTACATAATTGATAAGTTGTTGTTATGTTGCTGAAAGTCTGTTGTGTAAGGGTCCAGCTGGCCCCACCTGTTGCCAGCAGAGGGCAACGGCAACAAGGTGCCCAGCCTGCACCGCCTGCTGCCAGCAGAGGGCGATGGCAACAAGGTGCCCAGCCAGCCCCGTCTGCTGCCAGCAGAGGGCGAAGGTGGCGAGGAGCCACGGACTAATTAGGCTCACTCGATACACCTGGGGCTCCCCTACTTAAGGCTGTGGCAAACGGCAGTACGGGACTTAGAGAGAAGAAATTGCCCCAAAAAATAAAAAGAGAGTAATTTCCCCCAAATTACTCACAAAAAAAACAAACAAAATATATATTTTTTTAAATCCAAGCCATACAAAAGGTGTTTGCTCTAAGAGCAAACAAGTGAAGGAAAGTCGTGATCACGGCGGCAGCGTCTTTTGTGTTCTCATTGTCGTTTATTTCTCCTTTCTAACTCAGCCTTTGTTTGAGCGCGCTGCTTTCCTTTGTTCTACATCTCCACCTTTTTTCTTTCCCTTCCTTGAAGGGCTTCAACCAGTGGATTACCTGTGTGTCCCAGTGACGCAGCGGTAACGACACGGACCGCCGATCCGTACAGCGGTGGCTCAAAGCCGGCTCGGCGTTACCCGATTTACAACATCACAAACACACTCTGTTGCCCCAATAAACATCCTTACTCATCTCCCCTTTTTGTTGGCTTTCAGTTCTGCGCTTGGCTCCGCCTCCCCGCCGTCCCGTAACACGTTGAGTGATTATTTTATCTGAAAAGGACGACTCGAGATAAAGTGCCACCGATATGTTGTATATATCAAGCTTTTAATCTGTGAGATTTGTGTGTTCATTAGTTGACTTGGGTTCTGCGCAGGTGAGATTGTGTCTCGGATCACCACGGACACCAACACCATGAGCGAAAGCCTGAGCGAGGAGCTGAGTCTGCTGATGTGGTACTCCTTCCGCATGCTCTTCCTGCTAAGCTCCATGCTGTATCTCTCTGCCCGGCTGACCATCTTCACCGTCCTCGGCCTTCCTGTTATTTGGATCATCCCAGAGTTTACCGGAAGGTTCTACCAGGTTGGTTAAGAAAGATGGGTACCAGCACCTTCCCTGGTTTACCACTTAACCCAGACGAAGTTGATCAGGCAATCATTTCGCTTTTTCAGCTTAGTGCTGGAGCTACGGGGATAATGTTGCTAACAAACTCTCGAAGTCTAGAGTCTCGAAGTTCAGAGTCTCGAAGTCCAGAGTCTTGAATTCAGGGTCTCAAAGTCCAGAGTCTCAAAGTCCAGGGTTTTGAAGTTCAGAGTCTCAAAGTTCAGAATCTCGAAGTTCAGAGTCTCGAAGTCCAGAGTCTTGAAGTCCAGAGTCTCAAAGTTCAGAGTCTCGAAGTTCAGAGTCTTGAAGTTCAGAGTCACCCAAATCGTTAAATACAATAAATACATCCCCAAAACGTCTGTCAACCCACTCAGACTACCTCCAGCTCCTCAGACTCGTCGATGTGGTTTAGGACACAGTGCGACTCTGAACTACACAACAAACAAAACCTCACTGGTTTGTGTCGCTATTGAGTTTTAGCATCTGTTAGCAATGTTAGCGTTGGTTCTAAAGAACTAAACAACTATTACTTTAAAGTAAAGACTTTTGTTTCATGAAACAACAGATACATAGGCCCTGTTTTTGTTCTGAGTTTTATTCTGATGTGCTAGTTTCATGATTTTTTGATGATATGTACAATAAATGCCGAGTTCAGATGCAGAAAACAGCTCAGTTTCACTGAATGAGAGCGTTTGTGTAGTTTCTGTAAGTACATAACCAAAAGATTACGTATGTCATGTAAAAATGCTGATGTGTTTTGGTGGATTATCTGCGTCAAATTTTATTATGTTAAAATTAATTACAATATCTTACAGTGGCCATTATTTTTGTTCATTTGGTGTATTTTCTTTTTTAATTTATTGAATGTGGTTAAAAAATACAGATTTCCTTCCAAATGAATGGGTTGGTTGTAAGATGCAAAAACATTTCATGAACATGAAACATGAAAATGTTATAAAAGCTGTTTTGGCAAAAAATCTAATTTTATTTGCGTGTTTTACACTCAGCCTAGGTGTAGGTGTAGCTGTTCAGCGAAATTTGGAGAGCAAATTTTGCTTCTTTAGTTTAGAACTGAAGCTGCAGGTCGAACGTTGCTGATAAAAGAGCTCGATAGTCACCCACATGGTTTCTGTAAAAATAAACCCAAATCGAAGTGAATCGTGGTAAAATTTCAGATTTCATGATGCACTGATTTCATTTTTCATAAAGGATCAGATCTTTCTTAGGTCAGAGGCTTCAGTGACGACCTGTATTGTCTCTTTTCTAGACACATTCTGTAAAAGTGCAAGAATCTCTGGCCAAGGCGAATAACGTTGCCACGGAAACGTTCTCGTCCATAAAGACTGTGAGGAGCTTCGCCAATGAGGACGGAGAGACGGAGAGGTACAGGAAGTGCCTGGAGGACACCTACTCGCTCAACAAAGTGGAAGCTGCTGCTTACGCTGCCTCAACCTGGACCAACAGCGTAAGACTCAGATCTTCGATCTGCTCCTCAGACATTTACACGTGAAACAATCAAAAGACTAAATAAACCAAAGTGACACTTTGATGGTTTTTTTAAGAGATAGTGTTACACACCCAGAGAATAAACATAAGATTCGTTTCTGCGAGCCAGCTGGGCCATCGAAGTCCTTCAAAGTCCTTCAAAATAAGAGCCCCTGACCAGATCACAATCCCTAACGACTCAACTAAAAGCAAGAACAATGTTATTTATTTATTATTTTTGGATTTTTTCCCCCAGTTTTCTCCCCAATTTTAGTCGTTTCCAATTCCACCCGCTACTTAGGACCCAATCACACAATGCCACCAACTCTAGGGGGGTGAAGGCAGCACAGGCTTCCCCTGTGAAATCAGCCGACGCTACTTTTCAAACTGCCGCTCACGCAACGTCACGGGACGGCCGAACGCGCTCAGAGGAAAGATCCTACCCACCCAGAGAGAGCGAGGCCAGCTGTGCTCTCCTGGACTCCCGGCTACGGACGACTGCAGCATCACCAGGGATCAAACTCGCGATCTCCTGATGACACGGCCAGCGTTTAGATGGTCACGCCACTCGGGAGCCAAACAGTGTTATTTTTAATCTAAATACAAGCCGGTGTGTTTCATGCACAAAATTTAATTACAAAAAAATTAAACAAAATAATGTTTGTGTGCCTATGTAAACAAATAAATAGATATTTTTGTTTGGTTGTGTAGCCTTTATAGAAAAAGCTGTTGAGGTAGAACTGCCAGAGACGCTTATTTTAATAGTAACTTAAAACATTTCATATCGTCACTGTGATATCTGACAGCTTTACTGAACATCGCATTTTATGTCAATATCTGCAGCCCTAGAAAATATGAAATGTACCATAACTTCTGCCACATTTATTTATTTTTTCCATTAAATTTAGAAAATGAGCAGTAAAAGTGCGCTAAAACCGCAGAAGCTCGTTCCCTGTACAGCTGTGTGCCTCTGGTCAAATCACATGTGGTTGTGTGTGTGTGTGTGTGTGTGTGTGTGTATTGTCTGCTGGTACCTTTCATTTATTGTTGTCCACTTTAGATGCTTCTAAAGAAATCACTCTTTTTGATCAGATGTCCACTCTGGCTTTGAAAGTCTGCATCCTGTACTATGGGGGGCAGCTGGTGGCAGGAGGTGATGTCAGCAGTGGTGATCTGGTGTCTTTCGTGCTTTACGAACTTCAGTTCACTTCTGCCATGGAGGTAAAGTTGAAAAAGGAAAGTCTTATAAAACCTAGAATGAAACTGGAAAACATCTAGAAAGTTCTAACAAATTGAATAGCAGGACGTGGCAATGAAATGAAAATTTTAACATGCAGTTTTGCAAAATGAAGTTCTAATAAGATGAATATCTAGAATGACGTTATCTAGAATGCTGTGTTTTTTGAAAAGCGGTGATCAGGTAGAAAACTATTTAAATAGATAATATGGTGTAGTTATTATGTAATCGTTGTTGTTGTTGTTGTTGTTATTGCTTTATTGTTATTGTAAAACTATTGATTTTTCCCCCCAAAGTCAAAAAGTACCTATGGTGTAGAACTGAGCAATATGACAACATTAATCGCTCATTTATTGTTAGATAGATTACATCATATTGTGTCATGTTTCGCTGTTTGAGTATGGACATCGAGGACATCGTAAGCGCTTACAACCCTTCCTAACTGCTTATTTGGATTTAGCGCAGCACAGTTTGTGAAATGTTGAATCAAAGATTCATAGCTTTTCATATTACTGTTTAAATGAGGCACTTTGTCTGTTCCAGCTTATCAGAGTTTTGAATGGTGGTGCACAGACTCTTGCGGAGTTGCTTCTTCAAACATGCCTGTTGTTTTTGCAGGCTCTGATGTCTTACTACCCTCGTGTGAAGAAGGCTATCGGAGCCTCACAAAAGATTTTCGAGTATGTGGACCGGAAGCCAGATATTCCTCCTGAAGGATCTTTAGCTCCTGAGAAACTTGAGGGTCATGTTTGCTTCAACAACATCACCTTTGCCTATCCCACAAGGCCTGAACAGAATGTTCTCAAGGTGAGGCGGAAAAACAAGCACAAACAGCTACTCAGCTGTGGACCTGAGACTGTTGATTGTGCTGTGTTTACATGCAAAGATTTCTGCCAATCCAATTGAACACATTCGGATCGTAGATTAACAGTGAGGTGTTTATTCTCACTCTACTCAACAATCTGATGGAAAATCTTCATTTACATGCGCTACAAGTTGTCTGATTGAAAATTACATGCATGCGTGGAGCATAGACGTTACTATGACAACCAGCTGTTCAGATGTCCAGTCAGAGCGAGATGAGCAGCAGTGAGCAGTGATTGTGTTTCTAACTGCTTTAAAATGACGTCAGACTCAGGAAAACGTCCTTCACTCGTCCTTATTAAAGAAGGCCGAGAGGAAGACGTCGTGCTCTGAGACGCATAAGCTGGACGTCCGTCCCGCCGCCGTCTTTTAAAGATCAGAGCATCTGTATAAACTCTCACTGTGGCGCGACGCACAAGCAGAACAGACTGAAACTTTCCGATAGGGAATGTAATCGGATACAGACGTTTACACGGATATAATTCTTCTGTTTAACGGATTATTTACAGGATTATCCACCTCGATCAGTCGGATAGAAATTGAATTCCACATGGCCTCAATCGCACTAGACTATTCCGACTGAGGTGTTTGGTTGTATTTTGTTTTCTATTGAGTTATTAGTCAGATTATTAACACATTATCAGGCTTCACCTTATTCATATTTCTGTTTTCCAGTTAATTACATGTCCTTAACAGCATCCTAGCACTGTTCGAATTGTAAATAACCACGAAAGTATGTGGATAAATGTGATGAGACTTATAACTGTAGAATAGCAGTTGTAGCTGGTAAAATTAAGATGATGTGATGGTGTTATCCACTGTGCTGTCCAGCTGCTAATCTGTTGCAATGACTTTGCGTGTCATTGTATATATTAACATTACAGAGTATAGCAGAGACCTATTTAGTAAGTGAAGCACTGTTTAAAATGTGTAAAATGACATGATTTAGGTTGTCGACTGTGACTAATCGCTGCTGTGCTATTCCCGTTTCAGCTGAGGTTGAATATTTGACTGTTTGATGTGTGACTGTGTGCAGACTGTTTCTTTGGAGCTGAAGCCGGGGAAGGTCACTGCCCTTGTAGGTCCAGCAGATGGAGGCAAGAGTACCATCGTCCGGCTGCTGGAGAGGTTTTACCAGCCCCAGAGTGGTGAGATCTTACTGGATGGAGAGCCACTGCTAAACTACAAGGACGAGTACCTGCATGAGAAGGTAATTACATCTGTGGCTGCACAAAGACGTAGTATTTTTCCGGTTGGTTTATGTATCTGATATGTCTGATCTTTGGATTAGATGAAATTACATTTTTCTGTCATATGACATGAGTGAGCAGTTTGTGATGTTATTTCTAAATTGGTAAAATACAGGGAAAATGTTTAAAATGCACTAATGTATATTCTAAAGTCATTGTGTTATATATATAATATATATTAGTTGTAATTATATGTAATATATATTACTCCAATGTCAGATATTAGCTGATACTCAAGCATTCAGTGGTATCATACCATCTCTACCGCATACTACACTACAGTTTAAATCACGGCCAGCACTGCTAATGTTTATTGTTCAGATTATGATTATGTGAACGTGTGTTCTCCTGTGTGAGCTGTGCATGGAGAATACACTTTGTTTGGCTATTTACCTTCAGATACAGCCTGTGTGATTATAAGTGAAATTATTCAATCATTTGGTATCATCATCATTGGATTATCATTGGATCTATTACAGTATATCATTAAACCTAGTAATCTTCCCATCCTTACTCTTATCTATTTTCCGAAATTTCTGCGTAATTTAATCTCATTGAGACATTCAGAGTAGTTTGATGTGAAATTGTGCGTTGTACAGAAACATCTGCACAGCACAAATATATTTTAATTACTTCTGAAAATGATCCATGAACCTACTGTACACACGTCTTCTGCAAGGTTTCCCAAAAGAAAATGTATTTTTTCAGATTTTTCACGATTTTGCCATCATCCACATTACATATACTGTAAATCTCAGCAGATTTGTGTGGATTTATTGTTTATTTTAAACAGTAAATAAAATGGCTTTATTTGGGTTGTAGATACAGCCGGTAATGAAATATAAGTTATGTTTCTTGACGGTGAATCATTTTACGTCAACCAGTTTTTTTTACATCTCAACAACTGAATTTTGCATAAAATTTGAAAAATTGGTGAAATTCCCCTCACATTATCCATCTTACCTTGTTGAGAGATCTTGTTTTATGAAATGCCCTGTAATTGGCTTTTTGAAAAATAATCATAAAGGCAACAAAAACAACACCAGGTCTGTTTTAAGCTTTACAGTTTGCTGTTAAAATTACAGCCCATAGCTACATTTCATGTAATGATTGGGTGTATGTGATTATACAGTTTATACCGTTTTTTTTTTTATTATTAAAACCTGAACGACTTTCCCAAACTGAACCACCTTTTCTACTGCCGCTTGTTGTTTCTCGCCCTGTTCAGATTAGCGTGGTGTCCCAGGAACCAGTGCTGTTCGCCCGCTCCATCAGGGACAACATCAAATATGGCAGAGTGGCCGCCTTCGATAAAGACATTGAGGAAGCTGCCAAACTGGCCAGTGCACACAAATTCATCAAGAGCTTTCCAGAAGGCTACGAGACCGGTGAGTTAAAGGGAGCAAGAGAATAAAATCAAGTCAAATTTATTTGTGGCGCTTTTTACAACGGATGTGGTCTCAAAGGAGCTTCACAGAATTCCAGAAAGGACAAATTTTTAACATGAGTGTAAAACTCCCAGGTGAGCGAGCCAGGGGGCGACAGTGGCTTCCTCAGAGCTGAGGAAGAAACCTTGGGAGGAACCAAGGCTCACCAGGGGGGACCCGTCCTCCTCTGGTCAGACTACCTACAGAGTTATTATACTACTAATATTAATAGCAGTAGTATTAGTAGTAGGAATAGCTGGGAGTCTATGAGAACATCAGTGCAGGGTGGGCAGCTAGTCCAAGGCAGGTGGAGGTAGCTGGGGCGTGGGCAGCTGGTCTGAAGTGGGCAGCAGGAGAGCTTGACAGTCAGTCGTCCTTCAGTGTCCGGGTATTGGACTGATTCCTGATACCAGTGTTGGTATCGATGCATCCCTAGTTTTAACTGTGCTTTTATTTTAATCATTTTACACGTGTGTGTGTTACAGATGCTGGACAAAAGGGAGGCCAAGTGTCTGGAGGTCAGAAACAGCGGATAGCCATAGCAAGATCTCTGATTCGACAGCCGCAGATCCTCGTGCTGGATGATGCCACCAGTGACCTGGATGACCACAATGTACATTTGGTGAGAAACTGTACTCCGTGTTGTATCACATCTTACGCACAACAGTGGATCAGTGCTCATTTTCATATGAAGCGTGCTATTTTTATATTGGAGCTGAAGTTCACTGGCTTCACTGAGAGCTGCATGGTCTACAGGTAATCAACCAAACAGCACAAAACCTTCACAGAAAAGGTTGTTAGTAAAATTGGAAATTTTAAAGGCAGTGTAGAAAACATTGCAAACATTATAACTTGGCAAGTGAAATCATTTAGTGAGTATATAGAATATTTCTCATGATAATTGTTGTAAGATTATAAGGAATTACTTCAAACAGGCAAAATGATCAATGGAATAAGGGATTGGAATAATTGGAATTTGCTAAAAGAAACCTTCAGGGCAACTTTGGAGTCCCTTTAGCACATACACTGTGTTACCAAGAGTATTCGCTCTTCTGGCTTCACACTCATATGAACTCGAGTGAGATCCCATTCTTAATCCATAGGGTTTAATATGATGTCGGCCCACCCTTTGCAGCTATATCAGCTCTTCTGGGAAGGCTTTCCACAAGGGTTAGGAGTGTGTTTATGGGAATTGTTGACCGTTCTTCCAGAAGCACATTCGTGAGGTCAGACGCTGATGTTGGACGAGAAGGCCTGGCTCACAGTCTCCATTCTAATTCATCCCAAAGGTGTTCTATGGGGTTGAGGTCAGGACTCTGTGCAGGCCAGTCAAGTTCTTCCACACCAAACTGGCTCATCCACGTCTTTATGGACCTGCTTTGTGCACTGGTGCGCAGTCATGTTGGAACAGGAAGGGGCCGTCCCCAAACTGTTCCCACAAAGTTGGGAGCGTGAAATTGTCCAAAATCTCTTGGTGCTGAAGCTTTAAGAGTTCCTTTCACTGGAACTAAGGGGCCGAGCCCAACTCCTGAAAAACACCCCCACACCATGATCCCCCCTCCACCAAACTTTACACTCGGCACAATGCAGTCAAAGTACCGTCTCCTGGCAACCGCCAAACCCAGACTCGTCCATCAGATTGCCAGATGGAGAAGCGTGATTGGTCACTCCAGAGAACACGTCTCCACTGCTCTAGAGTCCAGTGGCGGCGCTTTACACCACTGCATTCCACGCTTTGCATTGCGCTTGGTGATGTAAGGCTTGGATGCAGCTGCTCGGCCATGGAAACCCATTCCATGAAGCTCTCTACGCTGTTCTTGAGCTGATCACTTAAGGCTTAATGTTCTTCCTCTTGGTCTTATGCATATGGACTGAGCAGTTTGAAAGTAATCAGGTGAATGAATGTTGTAAAATCATCCTGACTGGGGCTTTAGTGCAGTAGAGACTCAACAACACAGGCCAATTTGCTTTGACTACTCAGTTAACTGACAATAACAGCCTTACCCTTCAGACTAAACGACACCACAGTGACTTGTAAATGTTTGTGTGGCAGGTTCACCAGGCCGTGCTGAACTCCAGCTCAAGTCATCGCACGGTTCTCCTCATCACCCACCGGATGAGCGGAGTGGAGCTGGCTGATAATGTGGTCTTCCTGCGGGCTGGCGAGGTGTTGGAGCAGGGCAGCCATGCTGAGCTTCTGGAGAGGAACGGACCCTACGCTGAATTCGTACAGCAGCAGAACGTCAGCTTCTACCGCAAAACGGATGAAACAACGGACAGCGACTCCTCTTCCTGAAAGGCCTGGTGCATGTTTAACAAACCGCACAACCTGACAACAAGCAGAATCTTTGTTTGAATTGAAAATGCACTATACACTGAAATTTAGTACAAACGCGTCAGATTTGTGGTCTGATTCATGTGAGTTTTCATCCAGTCAAAAAAGAAGTTATTTGGATTTGTTTGATTTAAATGTGTGTATCAGTTGCACATGAATAAAATACATTACATGAGCGATTACTGCCAAAAGCAAGTAAACTTAGACAGCAATTTTGAGGCATTTGATTTATGTGCAACTGATGTTTGAATCAGGTCAATTCAAAGCACTGCGTACTGCATAACAGTAGTGCACATCTAAGTCTTTGTCTAATCCCAGAAACGTACTTCATGCAAGTATGTAAATGCATGCGCTTCAAGCTACACAGACAGTTCAGCACCATAGCCCTGTATAATCAATAGAATGCTCAAGCTGCGTTCTGAGCATGACAGCAAGGGGGCGCTATATTGGCAGCCAGGCGTGGCTGAGCAGCCCTGTTCTCGCAGCTTGCTTTCTCCTGGTCAATGCTCCTGGCGGACCAGCAGTTTGACAAGTTCCCTGCAGAACCGGTTTACTCGTATAAACATAAATATGATCTGCCTCCTCTTCATAAATAAAGCAGAACGCACTCGTCTGCTGTCCACATGTTTAGTTGCTGTGGCTTTTGGAGAAACATAAGATCCTGGACTGAGCTTCCCAAAAAGATCTTAGCTCAAAGACTATTCCTAAATGGTAGAGCGAGCATCATAGCGAACACTGTCTCTACCCAAATGATATTAACGCCAAGATGCTTTTGGGAATCTGGGCCCAGATTTGTCTTCTCTCATCCTCTTGAGTAGTTAAGTGATACTTTTTTAATCCCACAAACGGGGAAATTCCACCTCTACATTTACCCCATCCGTGAAGTGAAACTCCACATACACACTAGTGAACACACACACTAGGGGGCAGTGAGGACACTTGCCCGGAGCGGTGGGCAGCCCTATCCACGGCGCCCGGGGAGCAATTGGGGGTTAGGTGTCTTGCTCAAGGACACCTCAGTTATGATCAAACCAGCAACCTTCCGGTCACAGGGTCAGTTCCCTAACCTCCAGCCCACGACTGCCCCCGAAGAGTACTGAGTGTTTTAACTACCGCAGTAATGTAGGAACTCACATTAAGCTTGGGCATTGTGTTGGCTTGGCATGGTCATTTGATTTGCATATTTCAGTTAAGTATGTTTCTGGCCTAAGAATATTCCAAACAAGCTCATTCAAACATTCCCCCACTGCAGCCATTTAAAGGATTTTGGCGAAATGTCCAATTTACACACTTATCCGCTTAGTTTAGACGTATTTGATCAGCCAAAGACATGTTTGGTGTCCAGGTTTCTTAGTGTAGCGCTGGAGCTACAAGGCTAATGTTCCTCACAAAGACTAGAAGTCAATAGTCACCCAAATCTTTTTCTGTGAATATATCGGCAAAACTCCTCTCAGCCCACTCCAGCTGCATACAGGACTTCATTAGGAGCACTCAGACTTGTCGAGGTGGTTTAGAGCACAGCTTGACTTCAGCCAGCAGGTGACTCCCCCTCACATGGATGCTGGATCACGTTTATCATTTCTGTAGTATCTGTTGTCTGAAGTGCTGCCGGCTGCTTTCAGGAACAGCGAAGTTTTGCTCTAAACCACATCAAGTCTGTGGCCTCGATGATGCGGTTTGAACGAGAGCAGTTCTTATTACAACGTCAGAATGTGACTGCTGCGTCATTTAAGGTGGACTGAGAAGATACGAACAAGAAGCTGGCAAATATGAAGCCAACTTCAGCCTTGTCGCTCTCTGTGGTTCACATCTTCGGGGCAGTCGTGGGCTGAAGGTCAGGGAACCTGCCTTGCGACTGGAGGGTCGCTGGTTCGATCCCCTCGGCTGACGGGCCGTGACTGAAGTGCCAGTGAGCAAGACACCTGACCCCCAATTGCTGGCCCAATTGTGGATAGGGCTGCTCACTGCCCGTGTGTGTGTGTGTGTGTGTGTGTGTGTGTGTGTGTGTTCACTAGTCCGCATGTACATGGGTGTTTCACTGCACGGACGGGTTAAATGAGGAGGTCTAAGAATCTAAGCCTGTTTATATGTAACTTGCGGAGAGAATGCGCTGAGTATGCTGAGCCCAAACACCTTTATGTAGGTAACCATCCATCCATCCATCCATTTTCTAAGCCGGTTCTCCGTCAGGGTCGCGGGGGGGTGCTGGAGCCTATCCCAGCAGTCTTCGGGCGGAAGGCAGGACACACCCTGGATAGGTCGCCAGTCCATCACAGGGCAGACAGACAGACACAGACAGCCTGTAGGTAACCAGTCCCTTTAAAACAACCGAATAAACTTTTTTACCTGGCTGCTAAAAAGAGGTGATAAGCACACTTTCAGCGGGAGGAAATATCGGAAACTGCGTTTGGAAATATCGTGAGTACTGTATGACCCCAGATGCGCCAGCACAGAATTGTTGAAGGGATTCTGACTTGTTGTTCACCTTATTTAACTTTCCTACGTGTGCGTTTCTTTCAGGTTTTATGCTTTATGTTTTGAGATCTAGGATTTTTAAATTAGGTGTAAATATCACAATCATTTATTTGAGGAGACGGAAACAGTGGAAGAGCTTTTTCTTCCAGTATCTGCAGCACAGAAGAATGGCCACTTATAAACGGCCAGCCGTGAGACCACAAGCGTGCTCCTTAGTATTGAACCTGTTTGCTCTGCTCTAGGTCTAAATCTCCAGCTCTTTTCTCTTGTAAAGCACATTTAAATTTCCCATCGGCGCTGCAGCACGTCATATGAACCGTGAATGTTTTCTGTAATACTGACAGCCGCGGTGCTGCTGGGAAACCTGTTAGAGGCTGGTCAGAAATGCTGGCCATGCCTTAGATGCTCTACTTGCTTTTGCTCAGTCTGTAAGTTTCTCATAGATTGTTTCTCGGTTAGGATTTGCATATGAATTATGGGTCAGTGGCCAGAGAGATCTGTTGACCAGTGTTAACATGATATGTATTTATATACCAACAAACTAGAGAACTGGAGATTTAAAAGGCCTGCTTTGCTTCCATAACACAAAACATACAGAGACATGAAGTAACGTCCAAAATGTTTTGACTGTAGTTTATTTTTATGCTGTTTTATCAATAAAAATTCTCAACCCTGAGCAAGTCTGTTGTGTTATATTTCCACAAATGGCAACCTGGAACCTCCAGGTGGACTTTACAATAGATTTATGAGCACTGTTACAGTTTTACATACGTTCTAGCAAAAAAGCCAATCAGATCCTCATGTTAATGAGGTAATGAGTATTAATGAGCAAGTCTAATGAGCGAAGGCCTGTTAAGAGCCAAAATGAGCATTTCATGTCCACAATGAGTAAAAATCTCAATCATCGCACACCTTAGAGTTGTAGAGCTGTCATATTGGTGCGTTATGCTTGCAGTCTGTTACAGAACTACTGAAAACGTGGTGGACGAACCCTGTACCTGAGTTAAAGTAGATACTCAAGGTAAAATATTCCTCCAGTAAAAGTAGAAGTTCCTCCCTTTAGACCTCCACTTGAGTAAAAGTACTAAAGTATTTCCCTTCAAATGTACTTAAGTATAAAGTAAAAGTACTAAAAGAGGAATTCTGGCTCTGATGTCCTGTTATCATTTTTATAACCAGACTGGCTTCATGAACTCATTTCAGGTGAAAGTCCTCCAGCGTCTCTCTTGGTAAACCAGTCTTTTAATAGAACGTCATTAATTAGTGACGCTGACGTCTATTAAAATGATCAGAAGCACAAAACACTGAAGGTAAACAGTTTCCATCAGGGAGAACCGAGTGGCTCTGAAATCACTTTTTACACACAAGCAAAGTTTCAGTTTCAGATTTATTTACAACTTAGTTCCAAGTTTAAGTTGAATAAAAACTGGCTTTAAACTCAGGATCACAGATGAGCTCCTTTACTATGTTGATCTGTAGGCGTCTGTTCATAAACATAAACCAGCCCAAACTCATTTACTATAAAATGAAATGGTGTTTGTAGAAATTCAGAAAAAAGCCGCGTCAGTCTCGACTGCATATGTGGACATATTTCTATATTGAGCTCTATTTACACAAAGTTAGGTTAGTTCATCATTTATGTTGAACAGACTCTCCCAAAGTTTTACGCTGCTGCGCTGACGTTGAACCGCGTGCTGCACTGGGTCGGTCTGACCAACAGGTCAAAACCAGCTCTAAACAAAGTGACCGCTGGGCCCTGATTGGTGCTCTGGCTTTGCGCTTCTTTCGTTTTGACATGTGACGTTTTTATACACACAGAAACCAAAAGGAACGACAGATTTCTCAAAATGTAGGAGGAAAAAGTCGGATATTAGACTCTGAAATGTAGTGGAGTGAAAGGAAAGCTGCCGACAACCTGTGTGACGCATGAGCCTATCCCAAATGTGCATTTCTGAATGAGAAAAAAAGGTTCTTCAAAGGTTCTGTAGTAAAGGAAATGGTTTTATTTAGAATCATGAATTATATATTGAACCATTTCATGCTTAAATGAGGTTTTTTGCAAAACAGGGTTCTTAAATGCTCCCCAAAGAAACATAACACAACTCCTTCTCCATCAATCTGAAGAACCATTTAAGCTCTAAGTATTACGTGCTATATAGAACCGACCCAGTGGTTGCCTTTACTAAAGAACCCTTGAAGAACCATCTGTAGCCCCCACTTACCCTCCATGTCCACACATCACCGAAGTGTGGACTTGGAGCAGGGCCACAGGGCTTAGGCTGCTGTTAAGGGACAGGCCCATACAAGCACCACCCACACTGCCATGCCAGGATCACTGCTGGGTTGAATGGTCCACCACCCAGAGAGTAATGATATAGTGTGGCAGCAGCCCTGTGGTCAAATGACGCAATGAGCCAGAGGGCGACTCACTGCATATGCTACAGTCAGTCTGTCTTAGCTGTATAGTGGACCTCTATGCGCTAGGTGGAGCTCAAAATGTGGTCAGTGAGTGGAAACGTAAGACAGGTCCAGTAAAGAGAGTTTAAAGCCATTCACAGAGCAGCAAACGTCCTCACGATATCAAACACGAGCACTAGACCGCAGCACTGAGCTGAGACCCAGCTTCAATAGTCGTACACGGTGGGGGTGTTCGCACCTTGACGGGCAGCGATTTTAGCCAATGAGAAGCGGAGGTGGTAGGCGGGGCTGCGCTCTGATTGGCCGAAGCGGTGCCGCTATTAAAATGTGGCTTCTGTAGTCGTACACAGTGGGGGCGTTCTTGACGGGCAGCCATTTTAGCCAATGAGAAGCGAGGGTGGTAGGCGGGGCTGCGATCTGATTGGCCGAAGCCGTGCAGCTGTTTAAAATATGGCTTCTGTAATCGTACACAGTGGGGGCGTTCGCAACTTGACGGGCAGCGATTTTAGCCAATGAGAAGCGAGGGTGGTAGGCGGGGCTGCGATCTGATTGGCCGAAGCTGTGCCGCTGTTTAAAATGTGGCTTCTGTAATCGTACACAGTGAGGGCGTTCGCAACTTGACGGGCAGCGATTTTAGCCAATGAGAAGCGAGAATGGTAGGCGGGTCTGCGTTCTGATTGGCCGAAGCTGCGCCGCTATTTAAAATGTGGCTTCTGTAATCGTATACAGTGGGGGCGTTCGCACCTTGACGGGCAGCGATTTTAGCCAATGAAAAGCGAGGGTGGTAGGCGGGGCTGCGCTCTGATTGGCCGAAGCTGCGCCGCTATTTAAAATGTGGAGGGCGGAAAGCGAAAGGCGCCATTTGCCGTAGCGGAGCGACGGAGTGAAAACAGACAAAACCTGCAAACCGCAGCGCGGATTAAAGACCGGCCCCGGCCTTATGGAGGCGGCGGGCAAACCGTCTGTGGACAGGTAACGAATAATCGCGCTGTTTCTGACATAAGCGGCAAACAGTGCTGCTGGTAAAGCCCTCAGGACGCGGCTTGTTTTTATTAGACGTAGGTTTAGCATCGTTAGCTAACCTAGCTCGCTTCGCCAGCCGGTCCGAGTCCACTGCACCAACGGTACACACTCGGAGATAAAACGCTGTTGGGCGTTAAAATGTTGCGGGTTAGTTTAAGGGTGGCATTTCTTTGCGTGTTGGCTGGAGTTTTTCCTTAGAATTGTGTGTTTTTGCGTTGCTCGTTGTCTTCGAGATTTCGTTGTTATTCGAATTTTCCGTTCCACCTTAAATAGCGCAGCAGTTACAATTTGGCGCCCGCACAGGCGCCAGAACGTAGCGTTAACCGCTGCGCCGTTTAAGGTGGAACGGGGAATTCGATGAGAAGCCAGCTTCAGGGTCTGCTCACGACAACAGACAGGCTTCATCCTGATTGTAACGTGAAGGAAACCTCGTGAAGAGAGCCGTCGGGGAGGGTAGGCGTCAGGGGCGTCTTATGAAGAGAATGGTGAGGGTAATTTCCATGGGGGGAGCGTTTGGGACTCGGCAGTGAATCGGTGATCTGGCTGCTGCGGTGTTGTTTTTCTGCAGCTCTGTGTTGTGGGTGTAATCCGCGGATGCAGGCTGCAGTGTGGTAAACAGTCATTTCTTTTGGCGGGTAATAGCGTCCTAAGCCTCTCTAAAAGCCACCGTAGACCAGGCTGGCCAGCTACCCACATATCTGCGTTACAGGGCTGCATTTAATGCTGCTTTATTATCTTCAGCTTGGGCGGTATGGCAAAACCGTAATATCACGATACTTTCAGGACGGTTTTTATACGAGACGGTGCGTCGGTGTTTATTTTTTTCCCAGTCAAAGTACTGCCACATATTTATAAGTTTTAAAAAATCCAAGTACTCGTTCAGTATTTCACACAATGTCCTGCATTAAATCTTTTGAACAAGACTTTTTAATCAAACATGCAGTTGGGAAGTGATTTTTAAGAGCTGACAATGCTCAGACAAGCATTACGTGACGTATTGCAGTGTAATCTGTCAAGATAGTAAATATTGCCCAGTTTAAGAGTACATCCTTTCGTTTGTTATTACAAAGCCCCCCACGTGTGTAGCGTGGTAAGACAGCGGTGGAAGTGGGGATGTTGTCATGGCGACGTTTGATCTTTTCGTCTCCTCTGTTTACCTTGCATGTATATACGCTTTGAATCTGGGAGCTGGGCGCAGTGCGTGGCTTCGTTTGTAAGGAGGTACATCATGGGAAACTGTTTCTTCCAGCAATATGAGTGGCAGGCTGACGCACAGTGGCTAGGTGGGGCAGCTCCAGCTGTGGTCATCGGCTGAAGCCGATTTACGTAGAGGGTATGTGTTAGACTTGCTGATGAGGCCACCTCAGGTTATTTCCCTTGCAAAAGGTAATGGACCTCACTGAGGTCAGCTTCGCCAAGTTATTCAGTCAGATTTTGGCTTTCTAAATTATTGATGGCATTAGGGCGCTTTCTTTTCAAATACTGTTATTGAAAGCTTGGGTATGGGCACATACTGAGTGTGTGTGTGTGTGTGTGTGTGTGTGTGTACACAATACTGTGCGAAAGTCTGAGGCACCCAAAACTCATTTTCAAAAATCTGTTTATTTCTGTAGTTTGTGTTTATTTGCTGAGAAAAGTGTTAATATTTCAATAAACAAAATTTATAGAATATTAATTAATAATATATAATAAACAGTGATGTTCTGGATGTTGGTGTGTGTGTTGACCCATCTCCAAGCGTCTCCTCGAGGAAGTCCAGTATTATATGTAGTTATAAAGCAGCTCCTGGTTTGACCAATCAGTGCTCAGTAAATTGAGCTCATGATGTAATTGATGATATTAACGAGTCTCTGTGGCGGCTGTGAAGGTGTCCAGGAAAAATATGGACCCGAGAAATTCTTGTTACTGTTTATAGTTTTTCTGTTTATTTGAATTATGAATACGACTTTATTCTAATGTATATTGTGATAAACTCACTGCTGAGGTCAAATGTTTACACATTCGCTTAGACGCCTAAAACTCACACACATATAAAAATAACATAATAGCTGCTGTCGGAACAAAACCTCGTATCTCCAAAATGATGACTTTACAAGAGAAGGAAAAAACCTGCATTACTTTTAATGTAGGTCAATGGAACCAGATGTTTTTCCAGGTAATTTTGGGACGTTTCTTTTGGGCCATTCATCATGAAATTTACACACAATGTAAAAAAACTGGCATTTTTAAATGATATCAAGATACATGGCTTTGTTCCAATAATATATCCTACTTTTTTCTTGCTTTTCGTGTAGTCCCAATCGTTTGTGTGTTCTTTATGAGCCAAAACAATCATATTATATTTATAGATGACCTCTCTTTATCTCTCACAAATAAATAGGCTGTTTTTGTTACTGTGCCTTTGAGTCTGATGATTGTAGAGGATTCCTCTCCGATTGGCTGTAGTATGGGCTGTATGGACGGAGAACTGAACGGCAGAATTTGAAACCTGTTTATTTGCTACACCAGACTGTTATTTTTAAATAAAAAAGCTAGAAAACTGCTACGCATTGAAATTAATTTTAATCGAAGCTCTTCG
This sequence comes from Pygocentrus nattereri, assembly GCF_015220715.1. NCBI lineage: Eukaryota > Metazoa > Chordata > Actinopteri > Characiformes > Serrasalmidae > Pygocentrus > Pygocentrus nattereri. The sequence continues at coordinate 2,110,362 of NC_051234.1, read as the reverse complement.
GTTCAGACGAGCGTCTGTAAGTAGGCTATCGCGCTCAAACTACTCTAAAACTGCAGGAAGAGCCGCTCGCGCCTCACGCGGGGTGAGCGAGTGCGATTTCAGGACAGATTTGTTACAGGATGAATTATGTTCATCGATATTTTTTTCTCCCCTCCAGCGTCTAATCCGTCATCTTCACCTGGCATAAGCCTCGGTATTAATATGCTGTCTGAAATTTTAATTTTAATTCATTTTTTTTGATGATCTCTCGTGTCTAGATTTTGTTTGGCTGTGTTTTCAATCTTAATTACAATATTTAACCTTATTTTAAGACCACAGTGTCTGTACTGGTTAGAACTTCTCAGGCTTTGAGGCTTTTTTTTAAATCTTGGCTGATTTTTTAAAAATTTATTTATCTGACAAATAGACAGGCTTAATTTCTACCCAAATCCGGTTACTGTCAGTTTTAAATATTTGATCAAACCTGCGAACTGTAATCTGATTGCAAAGCATTTGGGGAGAGAAGAGTTCTTGTACTGACACTCACTGCCTCATTCTGCAGTCTGCTGTCCTGGGGCCATATGTGTAAAATATGTATGATCAGCTTCCCTGTCTGTGTTTTTTTTGTTTTTTTTTTTAGGGAAAGAACCTTCTTGAGTTTTCCATTCATATGTCTTACCATTGGCTGCAGTTTGGTGGCTGCTTTAGACAAGATAAGATGGTCCTTTTATTCCCACGACGGGGAAATTCTCAGTGTTACGGCAGCAAAGGACCGAAAAGAAGAGAAGTAACGAGAGAATTAACAAGCAAGTAATTAACGTTAAGTACTTAACAAGGTTTTCTACAGTTTACTTGTTACTCGGCGTTTGTCATTAGAGTTCTATTAAACACGGTCGTACGTCCCGTCACCAGAGTGGTCCTAGATCAGTTCTCCTAGCCTGTGTTTACGGCAACAGAGGACTTAATTTTTCGTTTTGGAAGTCTTAATTTTTAGCTCTAGTTTTCTAAGCGGGCTTCTGAGTTTGAAGGCTGTTAACTTCAGTGTTTCTCGTGGATTTTTTTCCTTTAAGCAGGGCGGTAAAGTCCGCAATGCTGCCAGAGCCTCATCAAATACACGTGCACTGAATTGTTTTTAAAAAGACCATTTGAACATTTATTTTTAGAAATTCAGTACTGATTCTGCAAATAGAATTCTAATGGAAGTTGTATCAATGCAGGAATGAATGTTTTGTAGTTCATTACTTGTCCAAAGAAAAATTGACGTTTCTGTAAAGAATGTTCTGTAGACAGTAGTTTCCTAAACCACCTTTGACTGTGTTTACATGCAGATTGTTGCCAATCCAACTGAGGTGTTTATTCTCACTCTATTCAACAATCTGATGGTAAATCTTTCTTTACATGCACACTATAAGTAATCCGATGCGAGATGACGCGCATGCATGGAGTAGCGCTTGGAGTAGATGTTACCTTGACAGTGAGCATCACTTGAGGTCCAGTCAGAGTGAGATGAGCAGCAGTGAGCAGTGATTGTGTTTTTAACTGCTTTAAAATGACGTCAGACTCAGGAAAACGTCCTTCACACGTCCTTATTAAAGAAGGCCGAGAGGAAGACGTCGTGCTCTGAGACGCATAAGCTGGACGTCCGTCCCACCGCCGTCTTTTAAAGATCAGAGCATGAACTTCGTCTCCTCTGCAGACCAGTTTCTGCTCCGCCGTGTCGAACGGTATGAACTCTCACTGTGACGCGACGCACAAGCAGAACGGACTGAAACTTTCCGATAGGGAATGTAATCGGATACAGGTGTTTACACGGATATTAACCTTCTACTTCACTGATTGTTTTGAGGATTACCCACCTCAAATCAGATAGAAGTTGTATTCCGAATGGCCTCAATCTGACGAGACTGTTCCAATTGAGATGTTAGTCAGATTATTGGGTTGCATGTAAACATGGATATTCTGTCTAATCGATCAGGTCAGGTCACAGATCTGACTGTGACATAATTGTTGACCTTAGATGGTGTGTTCAGCGTATTTCTCTATCTGCTGACGTCTGGGTTTCTGAGACACAACATTCTCGCCGTTGCACCATTACTCAAAATGGTGCAATAAAGAAACAACTTCCGGTAAGTTTGAGTTCTACTGATGGAAACGCATTGTTGGCCAGAGAAGTCAACAGAGAATGGCCAGACTGGTTTGGACTGACAACCTCTTTCTTCAATTGTGGTGAGAAGAAAAGCATCTCAGAGTGCACATCAAGTAAAACCATGAGGCGGAACAGCAGAAGATCTTGTCAAGTTTCACAAGTTTGCCAAGAACAGAAAGCTGCAGACGCAGTGGGCACAGGCTCACCACAACTGAACAGTTGAAGACTTTGGTGCCAACGGCATGAATGCATGGACAACCAGCCTTGTGCCAACAGTCCAGGCTGGTGGAGGTGGTGTAATGGTGTGGGAAATGTTTTCCCGGCACACTTTGGGCGTGATGATACAAATCCGTCGACGTTTAAAGGCCACAGCCTGTTGGCTATTGTTGCTGACCACATGCAGCCCTTTATGGACACAATTTACCATCTACTGATAGCTACTTCCAGCATGATGGTGCACAATGTCAGTTCCTCAAGGCTCAGAATTTTTTTATGGCTGAAGCAGATGAAAACACCTCCTGACTGCAAGTGGTCTTTTGACGTTTGACACGTACTGCAAGCTTTTCTCCTCAGTTTCTGTGTGTTGATCTGAGGATCTTCTCTTCCCTCATCAGGTCTCTGGGAGTGGGGCTGTCTTTGGTGGGTGGGATGGAGACCAGCATGCCCAGTTCGGGAAAGCGCATCCGCAAGCCTTCGCTTCTCTTCGAGGGTTTCGAGGGTCCGGCTCTGCCACACGCCCCTGCACCGGGACCGGCACTTCCACAGCAGCCCCCTGTCAAGGACCCCAGCCGGCAGGGCAGAGTGACCAACCAGCTCCGTTACCTCCAGAAGGTCGTGGTGAAGGCCCTCTGGCGCCATCACTTCGCCTGGCCCTTCCATGAGCCTGTGGACGCGGTCCGACTCAACCTGCCAGTGAGTGAGCAGGGCTGTTTTTGCTAGTAGCTATGGGGTTTCCAGTCTTTGGGGACCCTCAGCCAGTGCAGTTACAGCATTCGATTGCCTGGCTGAGGTCTTTGGAGGTGGAACAGAATGGAAAAAAAATCGACTGGCTGGGGGTCCCTTAGGACTGGACCTCCGACTATGGTTTACAGTTCTTTTTAAGTTCTCCACAGATCCTGCTGAGCTGCTGGCCCTGCTTTCTTTTGTAAAGTGTTTATGTATTTATTTAGACCGATGGGCTTATATGAGGTTATATTCACCGCGGGAGCATCGTCAGCGCCTATGAGTCGGTTAAAATTAGACTTTGTTTCGTAGGACTACCATAAGATCATCAAACAGCCCATGGATATGGGCACCATCAAGAAACGACTGGAGAACAACTACTACCGCAATGCCAGCGAGTGCATTCAGGATTTTAACACTATGTTCACCAACTGCTACATCTACAACAAGGTGAGAGCACTTAACCCCAACACTCAAGGTCTGCTGCACCAGAAACCATGGGGGTTGCTATGGAAACACTCTCTAGTGATTTATTCATTACACTGATGCAAGCGGTCCATGTTGTTTACAGTATGCATGAATTATTATTTAAGGAGCATTTGTCTGTCTGTAGGTTAATGGCATCTTTTTTTTTGGATGCCTAGAGCTGATTGGATTTACGTTCGTGTTTTGGGTTGGTGAGCGTGAGGAACTGAAACAATGCTGTTTATATTTCAGCCTACCGATGACATAGTGCTCATGGCCCAATCTCTGGAGAAAGTTTTCCTGCAGAAGGTTGCACAGATGCCCCCGCAGGAGATTGAGTTACCGCCTCCAGCCCCGAGAAGTAGAGGAGTTAAGGCCGGGAAAAGCCGGAGAGGCCGAGGTGAGTTATTAGGGGCAAGAGGTAGTTCTTCAAGAAGTACTCCAGCATCTTAAAACCTAATCCTGTCACGTCTGATTATCAAGCATTTTTTCAGAACATGTCACCAGAATTTTGGTGGGTCCCTGTTGGACAAAAATCCAAAGCATTTTGCAGTAATAAAACAGTCAATTGTTGCTTTTTGAGGCCAGCAGTGTTTTTTTTAGTCCTACAGTTCCAGTCACACTAGTAAATAATGTTGAGGGGATTTTTAGGGGTTCTGGTTTTTCACAGCATGGCTTTAACAGCGCTCATGTTAAAAGCTGCGGTTGTGGTTGTGAGTAATGTTTTCTAAAATAGTTACTGTCTGTAAAAAAAATGAAGTTTGTGCCTGAAGTTGGTGGAAACTAACACAATCGACAGACATCACATCCTTCTCGGCTCCGTTACCCCCTCCCCTCCCTTTTTTAGCCATACCTTTCCCCCCTTTTTTGGTAAAATAAGGAATCTGTGTATTTTAAGCTGTTGCAGTAGTGGTGGTAACGTTCATGTGGGTGGGTGAACATGTGGGGGGGGTTAAATTGGTCTAATGCTTTGTTAAAATAGCAGAAAAAAACCGAAAAATCTGGGCCAGGGGCACCAGCAAATGTGTAATGACAGCTTTCGACATGTCTGCGACTGGGCAGTAGTGTCGGCTCCTCTCTTTTAAATAAGTACACTCTGCTGCTAATGTCAAAGATTTCTTCTCTCTCTCTCTTTTCCAGGAGGAAGTGTCACTGTAGCCCAGCAAGTCCAAGCTATCTCCCAGTCCGCCTACTCGCCGTCCTCTCCAGACACTCCAGACTCCAGCTTTTCTGGGTCTCCCCATATGATGCTCAGCAAACCCGCGCCGCCTCCGACCCTCATGACTTTGCCTCCCACACAGCCCACTGCTAAGGTACTGTGTGGAGTTGAACCATATTCTGCGGATATATTTGAACACACTCTTATCACGGTGTAGAAAAGGGTTTGGTCATTTCTCAGCGATGAAATGCCAGGATGTGATGTAAAATAGGGCTGGGTGTTAACGTGCATGGTTTTATCATGAAATGGATCTTATGCCATCATCAAGCCCTTGTGTAATGTTATAATACAGATCATCAGGGTTGCACAATAATGTTTGTCTCTGTTTTTGTTGTTTTACTTTTTAAGAATAATTTGAAAACTCCAGGTATCATTAACATTTCACAGAAATGGTCCAAAATTGCTTGGAAGAAAATCTTTATACAGTAACTTCCATTGCAAAGGTTTTTTTTTTTAAATAATATTTTTCTTTCTTCGGTAAAGTTACCGTTTTGGATATGGGAGACATTTCGGTCCAATAGCAGTAAAGTATTCCTTTGTCTGTGGATTTCTAATAAATGGAAAATTAAATTAAAGTGCAGAAACTTTAAGGCAGGTCTACTGTTACGTGCTGCGACCTCTTCAGTTCTCCCTTTTTTATTTCTTTATTATTCTACAATAATAAATGAGCACGTTTCTGATTGGCTGAAGGGGTGGGTGCCCAGTCTGTGAAGGTTTGGATGCCCCTGGTCAGACTACATGTTTTGCTAAATAAGTTAATACATCCTCTACAGAGAACACACTTCTGCACATTTTAGTGCACCAATACTTTTTTTTAAAATACTGGTTTTATATTTTGTGCTCATTTTCAAATATGTTAAGCTTGGCAAGTAAGTAGAAGCTGTGCACTAAACTTTGCATGAAAAAATGCTCTTTTTAAGTTTGTTCCCTGTGGAGGATGTCCGCTTATTTTAACTTGGAAAATCGATAAAATGTGGAATTTGAGAAGGTTTTATTAATATGTGAACATGTTTAATTTCAAATTGCCAGCTTATTTTCCAAAGTGGTTTCATTAACATGACTCTCCTCTCATGCCTCACAGAAGAAAGGGGTGAAGCGCAAAGCGGACACCACCACCCCCACCACCATGGGTTTTCCTATGGCGTCTGTTGGGCGTGTCGGGGGCATGGGTAAAGGCCGTGGGGGTGCAGCCGTAGGTCTGCCCATATCCCTCTCGCCCATGCCCCTGGACTGCGTGCCCAGCCTGGTGCGTGGGGTAGGGACGAACGAGCCCGTTCACCTGCAGCCCGTTATGGGCCGAGCCCTGAACCGCCGGCCCATCAAACCCCCACGTAAGGACCTGCCGGATTCGGTGCGTCCCAGCCAGCCATCACGGCGAGGAAAGCTGAGCCGGCAACTGCGTTACTGCAGCGGCATCCTCAAAGAGCTGCTGTCCAAGAAACATGCCGGCTACGCCTGGCCCTTTTACAAACCTGTGGACGCATCAGTGCTTGGCCTGCATGACTACCACCACATCATCAAACACCCCATGGACCTCAGCACCATCAAGGTCAGTCCACGCCGCTCGTCTTGATGTGCACGTGGGGTCATCAGTAGTTTCTATGGACAGCGATTAACAGTCAGGCGATTTAAACATCCAAAAACAAAGTGTCTTCTGCTTCTCAGTACGCCCAAAATAATTGTCTCATGTTTTCGTTTGGCCTGTAATGCTGTCTTGTATCAGCTCTGGTAAGCTGTCTGGGCTTAGAGTCTTCTCTAGCAGTGTGAGGTACATCTTAAACAGGTTGTCTTGTTTAAGCTGTTAAAAGTGGTGCAGCAGCTTTTCCAACAGAAAGGCTTCACCAAACATGACCCGAGGCTTGCCTACTATTAAGGGAACCATGGAGATATCGTGGTTTCAGATCAGTCCTTTGCCGTCGTAATGTGTAGATATTCCAGCGTATCCTGTGGAAATGGAGTTTTTCCCTAGCATTTACTTTACTGCACAGCAAGACTGTTGTTTCTCCTCCAGTGTACAACTTCCAGCATTTAAAAGGTTAAAAATGACAGAAAAGTTTGAATTTATGTGAGCAGTGTTGTCTAGTTCGTTAACTTAAATCAGCCAGAAGTATTACAGACGTCCGGTAGTAACACCCCCCCCCCCCGCCCCCCCCCCCCCCCCCTCCCCCCTACCTCGCCATGGAAGTCTTCTCATGTGTAAATAGTGCACTTTTCTCCTTGCTCCGTCTCAGAGGAAGATGGATGAGCGGGAATACAGGGACGCACAGGAGTTCAGCGCTGATGTCCGACTCATGTTCTCCAACTGCTACAAGTACAACCCCCCGGAGCATGATGTGGTTGCCATGGCACGCAAACTACAGGTAACCCAGGCACATGGCTGTAAACAGGTAGCGTTGTTTCATGTGCCCTCATCTGGTGTATAGCTGTAAGTGCAGTTATGTTATGATATTGCGTGTATGTAGTTACGTATTTATAGCTGACTCATCATTTTTTGATTCCTGTAATAATGCATTTATTCAGCAGGTGATTTCAGGAAAGGCTTATGAAAGAAGTTTGTGTTAGAGCTGAGAAAATATATATAAAAATATATAAACTCCCTTTCAGGACGTGTTCGAGTTCCGTTTCGCCAAGATGCCAGACGAAGTTCTGGAAGACGATGAAGAAGATTTGGTTCCTGCATCTTTAGGCCATAACATGGGCATTATGGGAATGCACCACTCCTCCTCCTCATCTTCTTCCTCGTCTTCCTCCTCCTCCTCCTCGTCATCGTCACCTTCCTCTTCATCAGAGAGCGAACCAACCAGCGAGAGTGAGGCAAACAGCGAGAGCAGCCCGAGCTCGGACAGTGAAGAGGAGAGAGCCCAGCGCCTGGCCCAGCTGCAGGACCAGGTGTGCACTCAGGTAAGGCTCATGCTCAGACAAGTGCTCCTGTATGGCGTATCCAATATAGGTGAAAGTACTCGGAGATTGGAGGAAATGAAGTGGTGCAGCAATTCGTTTTGATTTCATAGCACAGAACCCGTCTTTGTTATTGGAGCAAGAAGGCCATTCTCAGTCTAGCAGTGACACTGATGTGTTTTTAAACTCCAGCAGCACTGCTGTGTTTGATCCACTCAGACCAGCGCAACACACACCACCACCACATCAGTCTCACTGCAGTGCTGAGAATGACCCACCACCCAAATAGGGTCTGCGGTGGTGGTACTGACCCTTGAAGAGCGAAGTATACAGAGAAAGTGATGGACTGCCATCGATACATAGAAATACATAGTGCACTTATGGTAAATGGAGCTGGTTTAAAAACACACACACAACTGAAAAGTGAGGCTACTTAAAGTGGATGTCAATATATATAAAATATGTGTGTACATACACTCGCTGGCCACTTTATTAGGTACCCCTTGCTAGTAAAAGGTTGGACAGACTTTCAACAAGGTGTTGGAAACGTTCCTCAGAGATTCTGGTTGGGTATTTGAGTTCCTGCTGCCTTTCTATCATCTGGAACCAGTCTGCCCATTCTCCTCTGACCTCTCACATCAACAAGGCATTTTCGTCCACACATCTGACCGCTCACTGGATATTTCCTCTTTTTCGGACCGTTCTCTGTAAACCCTAGAGATGGTTGTGTGTGAAAATCCCAGCAGATCAGCAGTTTCTGAAATACTCAGACCTGCCCGTCTGGCACCAACAACCACGCCACGTTCAAAGCCCCTTAAATCCCCTTTCTTCCCCGTTCTGATGCTCGGTCTGCACTTCAGCAGGTCGTCTTGACCACCTCTACACGCCTAAATGCCCTGAGTTGCAGCCGTGTGATTGGCTGATTAGCTATTTGTGTTACCAAGCAACTGAACCGGTCAGTGTACATTTCAAATGATTTAAGTGTGTCATTTCTTGCTATAATTAAAATGTGATTTTTAGCAGCTCATGTTCTCCATGGCACCATATTAGAGTGGCCAGTCTGCAGCTTATTTAAGATAAACTCAAGATGTTTTGTGTAATTGACCACAGCTCCTTATGGTAAAAGTGCTGCGTTAGCTGGTTGAACCATCTGCGCATCAGGTGTTGAAATGTATGCCATCTTTCTGTCGCAGTTAAGGGCGGTGCATGAGCAGTTGGCAGCGCTGTCGTCTGCTCCCATCGTCAAGCCCAAGAGGAAGCGAGAGAAGAAGAAGGATAAGAAGAAGAAGAAAAAGCAGGAGAAGCGCAGGGGCAGCCGGAGTGCGCCAAGCAATGAGAGAGAGAGGGAGAAACCAACCAAACCTGCCAAAAGCAAGTCCAGCAGGGCGGCGCCCTCGTCCACTCAGAGCAAAAGATGCCCCACCAAGAAGAACAGCAAGAGCAACAAGTAAGAGGAACATGTTTGTGTTTCGGCTGTTTACTTCTTTTACAGTGAGCTTGTTATGGCTGGGCAGTATAAGATAAATCATTATAGGAGACGATATGCTTTTCTGAACATATTGCCCATAGTTGTTGACACTGACCCTGAGGGAGTGTGTGTGTGTGTGTGTGTGTGTGTGTGTGTGTGTGTGTGTGTGTGTGTGTGTGTGTGTGCGCGCGCGCTGACACTGAGTATTGAATTCTTTTTTTTCCGGCACATACGTTTCCATGTATATATCCTTTCATACACCTTGTGATCTATACCTCTCCGTCTTTTTACTCTTAAAAAAAATAAAAATAAATAAATTCATTAAAAAAAAAAAAAAAAATATATATATATATATATATATATATATATATATATATATATATATATATATATATATATATTGTTTTCCTTCTTTTTGACAATCTATAAAATTAAATAACTACATTCAGTAAAACCTGAGAAGGTGCCTTGGGGTAAAAAATAAAGGGGTCAGGTAAGAAAGAGGTGGGGGCTGTACTCACATTATATCTCTGCAAACTCTGGTCTTACAGCCTTTATATATTTAACCCATTTTAACCAGAATTTTACTAATTTTATCACCTGCAGTCTAATAGGAAAAGTGACTTTTTCCATTAGATATATTTTATTGACCAGGTTCATCCAGTCACTGTGTAGGGTGGTCAGGAGACGGCCGCTTCCTTATAATTTTTTTTTTTACTTGCAATTAATAGAATATCCCACAAATATTTCTCCGATCTTGCCACATCGAAACCCAGCACACCTAGAAAAAGTGTATCAAATTTACAGGGAGATTCTAAAGGAATAGTCGAGTGTAACAGCACAGCACGGTAATTAATAAAAATCATTGTCTTCTGTTTCTGATAGTTTATTATAAATGTAGCGCTGCTGTTTGTTTTTTTGTTTTTTTTTTCCCCTCTGTTTCATCTGATCGGATGTCTGAAAAAATAAATATTAGGACACGTTTCACGAGAATGCACTATTATACTTTTGCCATATCACTCTCCTCTAGCAGGAGTGCTTTAGCTATAACTTGGCGAGCGTTAATGGTAAGCAGGCCCACGTATTAACTTGATGGGTGTTGTTTTGTGAGCTATGGCTGTTGCTATAACCATATAATAAAGCATGTTTAGTTAGAGTCGTTTTTTGAGGCGTTAATTGATCTGAACGATCCTGGTGTGCTTGGTGTCCGTAATTTTCCTCATATTTTAGCGCTGGAGCTGCAAGGGTAACATTACTAAGAAAAACTAAGGCAGTAAACAGAAATCTGTAGGTTTGTTCATAAAGCCCAGCATCCAGGTCTTCATTAAGTCATGGGGCAGTCGTGGGCTGGAGGTCAGGGAACCGGCCCTGTGACCGGAAGGTAGCCGGTTCGATCCCCTCGGCTGACGGTCCATGACTGAAGTGTCCTTGAGCAAGACACCTAACCCCCAACTGCTCCCCAGGCGCTGCGGATAGGGCTGCCCACCGCTCCGGGCAAGTGTGCTCACTGCCCCCGTGTGTGTGTGTGTGTGTGTGTGTGTGTGTGTGTGTGTGTGTGTGTGTGTGTGTGTGTGTGTGTGTGTGTGTGCTAATATGGGTCACTTAATCCTAATAGTCTTAACTCATGCACATGTGTGGACATGGTTCACAACACAGTGTGACGTGCTGTAAACAATAAGCACCTCTATAAAATTTCCAGATTAGCTGTTATTCACCAAAAGAAGCAGAAGTTGCTCAACACTTATACATTTTTGTTTATATTTCATCTTCCCTGTGCCGTAAACCACATCTTTAAACTTTAAGACCAGGGGAGTGTTTCAAAAGCAGTATTTCTGAGTTTAGCCCAATAACCCAGTGTTGAACCTGCCAAATAGGAAAGGAGCTGAGGGGTATTGCCATTGCATAATCCTCATATTTGGGCTTAAGTTCTCTGGCTAACTGGGAAATCTTGCTTTGTGAAATACCCCCTTGATGTGGGTATTGGACGAAGGTGCTGTGGACGTTGTCTGAGAGTCTCCTCAGTCTAGACCAAGGTTAAAAACAGTCTTTCGAGCAGCGTCTGCTTTTTTCAAAAAAAAATTTTTTCTTGTTTTTCTTTGGCTTCCGTATACAACGGTGCACTGTTTACAGCCTTGACATGACTGACGTCAAATCACAGCAGCCCAATCCCGAACTCTATTAATATGGCACACTATATTTGGCAGCTTAATGGATGTGCTTTTGTGGTCCTGTCACAGCCGCACTGCTATTACCAAGACAGTTGCTCTTCTTGCCGCCTGCACATTTATATTTAAAATAGCAGCGGTGGCCAGACTTAGTTTAATTATAGTGAAATAATTTAATCATACTAACTGAGCTGCGTTTGTCACAGTGCTACTTGATGTTCCTATGGAAACCTTTTGAAAGTCCATACCAGCTCAGGTTTTGTCATTTTGCAGAAACGTTGTCAAAGTATTAGTGCCTGTGAGCGTAATTACAGCGTAGGTGCAGCCTGCACCAAGTAATAATAGTAGCTTTAATTTATAATAATAGCTTTTATTTATGTAGTGCCTTTCCCAAGTTTCAGGCAATAAAATCAGTCACAAAGAACACGTTGGAACATAGAAATAAAACGGCGGAAAGTACAAAAGGTGCTAGGATAACAGACGTAAACATGCAAGCAGAGGAAAGCAATAGAAACACGCGACACAACGTACGGTAGCGAATAGACACACGGCGTGTTCTTTGGCCTTGTTTGCTTTTGCCAATCTACTATTTTCTTCTCTCCATCTCCTAGGACCACCAAGAAATCCTCTGCTGCTGTGCCTCGTTTTTCTCCAGCCACGGCCACCGTGTCTCATTACGACTCGGAGGAGGAAGAGGATGTTCTGCCCATGAGCTATGATGCCAAACGGCAGCTCAGCCTGGACATCAACAAGCTCCCAGGTGAAAAGCTGGGTCGCGTTGTTCACATCATTCAGTCCCGTGAGCCGTCACTGCGTGATACAAACCCTGAGGAGATCGAGATCGACTTCGAAACGCTGAAACCATCCACGCTGCGCGAGTTGGAGCGATACGTCATGACCTGCCTGCGCAAAAAGCCGAGGAAACCCTATGGTGAGCCTGCGAAACGCAACCCTCTCAGCTCTTTAAATCACTACATTGGGAGTTCTTTCCTCCTTTTTATTGTGTTTTTAATTTATTTTTTTTATTAGTTGTAAAAAAATCACTGGGCGCTCTATATTGAAGTTAGATATTAATTGATAAATGTTTAAAAAGAGAGTGATTATTAATTCAGATTATCTTCAGTATGTTGTAGGTCTTTGTGGAAGCAGGAATAGCTCCTGGATTTAGGTTAGAATGAGTGGAGGCGGTAGAAGAGAATTTAATTTATAGACTCATGTTAAAGCCTGTAAATATATCAAGATATCTGATATCTTGTCATGAATTTATTTATTTACACCGAAATGGTTGTTCAGAGTGACGTTGTCTTCATTAGCTCAGAGTTATTTGAGTCAGCTTTCGATTTATGCTTATATAATAAAAGTTTTTACTCTTTTTGTGTGTATAGTGGCGAAGAAGGCTGGTGGTGGGAAGTCTCGTGAAGAGCTGGCTTTAGAGAAGAGAAGGGAGCTAGAAAGGAGGCTTCAGGATGTTAGTGGCCAACTTAACTCGGTCAAGAAGCCCCAGAAACCCAAAGGTGAGAAATGCACCCATTCTCTGTGTCCAGAGGTGCCCGATACCGGCACTAGATTACTTTGGCTTCAGGGATAATGAGCATTGTGGATCTCCAGCACATGGGAACAGAGCAAAAGTCTGGAGTTACTGAGGAGCACTTAGGAGTGGTTTTGGGGGGGGGGAATGAACAAGGACACAGTGTTAATGATGCAAAGCTCCAGATAAGTAGTAACAGTGCCCTTGTGTGGATGTTCAGCTTGCAAAATGTGGACAAGATAAAACCAGTAGTGGAATATATACAATAATATGGAATTTAAAAAACGCAATTTAAATTTTGGCCAAAAAAGGGTCATATACGTCATCGGATGTTATTATAATCGATTATAATTGATCGCACCATTTAAAAATGATTGTATTTAAATTACCACCCACACATTATTGCTTCACAGTTTGTTTTTACACCACTTTCATCATCAGACCCAGTTTTGAATGTGCTGAGATTTGACCAGTCAATCTGATGTATTTGCTGAGGTTAAAATGTGTGTCTTTCCCTCTCTCTCTCTCTCTCTCTCTCTCTCTCTCTCTCTCTCTCTCTCTCTCTCTCTCTCTCTCTCTCTGTCTGTCTGTCTGTCTGTCTGTCCCTCTGTCTGTCTCTCTCTCTCTCTCTCTCTCTCTCTCTCTCTCTCTCTCTCTCTCTCTCTCTCTCTCTCTCTGTCCCTCTGTCTCTCTCTCTCTCTCTCTCTCTCTCTCTCTCTCTCTCTCTCTCTCTCTCTCTCTCTCTCTCTCTGTCTGTCTGTCTGTCTGTCTGTCTGTCTGTCCCTCTGTCCCTCTCTCTCTCTCTCTCTCTCGCTCTCGCTCTCGCTCTCGCTCTCTGTCTCTCTCTCTGTCCCTCTCAGTGGAGAAAGCCAGCGGTGTGGAGCAGCATGCAGTGCCTGCTCGACTCAGCGCCAGCAGCTCCAGCTCTGACTCATCCTCCTCGTCCTCCTCTTCGTCCTCCTCCTCCTCAGACACCAGTGACTCTGACTCAAGGTGATCAGTCACTCAGAAAGAGAGCGAACTCGGCCTTACGGGAGCTCCAGGCCCTACAGACTGAACTGTGGAAAATTCTGGCACAGTGGGCCTTTTGTAGGGTGGTCCAGAGATGGAGGGATAGAAAAAGGGGAAAAAGAGGAGGGAAGAGACATTCCACTTCATTAAGTTTTTCCACAGTAGACACAGTGATGTAACGGCTGCAGATCCCCGACAACAATGTGTTTTTGTGATTCGTTTGTAAAAAAGAAAAAGAAAAACGACAACAAACTTGTACATAATGTATTGGATTAATTTTTTCTTTTATAAAGAAGACTTTTATAAAAAAACGCCCATAGTGGGAGACTTTAAATGGGATGACATGGACATAGAAGCTGCGCTGCTGTCTTTAGTTGGTAATATGAGTTGTTTTTGTTTGCATTCTGTGTGGATTTAGTGCTTTGTTTGAAATCCTGGTCCCTCTGAACCCCAGCGTTTGGTGCTTGCCTCCTGAAGCCAGCAAAGCAGTGATGATTTGTAATGTCCTTTTAAAGGAGTTTTCCAGAGTTTTTAAATCTAATCTATGTTATATCTCCTACCACGTGTAGATCCCTGCACTGTAAAAGAACAGAAAAACCGCTTTTCACATATAAGGCAGAGCTGAGCGATGCGGCGAAAATATATCACGGAACGGGCTTGAAGCATCGCGAGAAGTCGTTATCTTCATCGGTTCATTGGTTTATTTTAAACTCCTACGTTGGGGCAAAGTAGGGCTACATTTAAAATACTATCAAAAACTATGAATCCGGGCGTTTTTGAACATTTCACGTACTGCGCTGCGCTACATCTAGTTAAACCGGACTAATTATGCGCTCTAATCAAAAATGCAGGTGGAAAGCGTTTAGGTGCTGGTGGTATCCACAGTGTCCTCAGAAAAGCTTACGTAATTCATCACGATAACGACAAATATCATCATATTGCCAAGCCTTAGAAGGTTTTGGGTAGTTGCTGATTTCCATTAATAAACCTTTTAAATGCATGACTAACACTAAATCTTACATTATCTATCTGTTTAAGTGGTAGGATGAGACGGACATAAGAGAGAAGCTGCTTTTCTGACGTTTTATCCATTTTTGAACATTGGAACAACACAGCGGAAAGTAGTTCCAGTTACTTTCGCTTTCCTTAAGGTTTCGTGGTATCTGCAGTGATCAGGCGAGGAGCTTTATTCTGATAATAAACCACCTGGAAACAGGAGCGAGTTCTAAAGGTTTATAGCTCAAATACACATTTTGCATAAACGTTTGTTTACAAATTTCTGCCCACTCGCTTCTATTATAAGCCTGTTTCGAGTCAGTAGGTATTTTCGAAATACAGGGACGTTTAAAATTTCTGGTACACTACAGACTTCGTATACAGATTAGGCTGAAAAACGCTGGAGAATTCCTTTTATTCCTTTTAGGACTGGGTGCTTCTTGAGGTGAGCGGTTCGGAGGCTGTACAAAGAGAGTACGTATCAGTAAACGAGAGATATCACCGAATATCTGAATGCGGGAGGAAAGCTCACGGCCTTCTGCTGGTCTGCCCACTTTGCTCCGTCAGAGTTGGGGCTTCTTGAATTGCTTTCCGTGTGTAGAGGCCAACCAAAGGGAGAAATGGCTGTTGTAAACCTTGGATGGTTTAAAATAGCCAGATTTCGGCGGTCCAGTTAGTGTGCTGCAGCTATTGCAGTGACCAGTAGTCTGTTAATAAAAGTAGATCCCGTAACTTCTTTTTGTTCTTTTTTTTATGTGTTGGAGTTCATTTGTTTGATTGTTTTTACATCATTAAATATGAATGTGTCCTCCCAAGTTTTGGACCTTTCAAAAGATCGGCCTCGAGCCAAAGTTCATTACATTCCTCCGTTAATTTCCTTCCCTTACGCAGCAGACAAATGAGGTGCGTCCATCCATAATTTCTAACGAGGCCCACATTATCAGTGCAGGCTGGAATGACCTCAGTTGTGTAATGCTCACTGTGTCTGTGCTATCTGTCGTTCAATATTAGCAATAGTCTTTGGGTGAGGTACTGCTTTAAGGGGTGAATTCAAAACTTGAGTATTTCCGAAAGGGAAATGACACGATGTACTACTCTAACATTGTCAGGTGGGCTTTTTTAAGTTGGTTTGGTGCTTTTGGGGAGGGGGAAAAAACAGCTAGTGCATTAAGAGCAACAGCGTGATCTTTTATTATCTATTCACTGTATATAATGTCAGCCGAACGTGATTCTACTTTTTCTTTCTTCTGCTTCATTTGTAAGAAATGTCTCTTTTTTGCCCCCAGTGTAAAGCATATCGACGGTTTCTCGTGACCCATGTAAGCTGCACAGATGCAACATTCCGTTACTGCTATATTTATATTATACCCTTCGAATTGTTTGGTTTTACTTGGGTGCAAATACACGTATACCAACTTCACAGATATGGTGGGTTTTTTTTCATGCTGTTTGTTGCTTTCAGCATTGTTTATTTTCCAATCTACACAACAAAAATATACAGACACACTCAAAGAACACTATATTTCCAAAAGTATTCGCTCATCCATTCAAATCAGCGAATTCAGGTGTTCCAGTCACTTCCGTGGCCACAGGTGTGTAAAGCCGAGCCCCTCGGCCTGCAGACTGCTTCTACAGACATTAGTGAAAGAATGGGTCGCTCTCAGGAGCTCAGTGGATTCCAGCATGCAGCTGCTCGGCCATGGAAACCCATTCCATGAAGCTCTCTACGCTGTTCTTGAGCTGATCTGAAGGCCACATGAAGTCTGGAGGTCTGTAGTGATTGACTCTGCAGAAAGTCGGTGACCTCTGCGCTCTATGCCCCTCAGCATCCGCTGACCCCGCTCATTTTACGTGGCCGACCACTTCGTGGCTGAGCTGCTGTCGTTCCCAATCGCTTCCACTTTGTTATAATCCCACTGACAGTGGACTGTGGAATATTTAGTAGGGAGGAAATTTCACGACTGGACTTGCTGCACAGGTGGCGTCCGATCACGGTACCACGCTGGAATTCACTGAGCTCCTGAGAGCGACCCATTCTTTCACTAATGTCTGTAGAAGCAGTCTGCAGGCCTAGGGGCTCGGCTTTATACACCTGTGGCCATGGAAGTGACTGGAACACCTGAATTCAGTGATTTGGATGGGTGAGTGAATACTTTTGACAGTATAGTGTATGTGTATTATCCCTCAGTCTTAATACAAATCACGATGTAGTGTTTTCAGTGCAATGTGCAGGTAAGAGCTCACAGTGGTGCACTTGTGTCACAGGAGTGTTACCGAAAGGCGCTTTGCATAACAGGACAAACCAGCCAGGCTGTCACTAATGAGGGAAGCAAAACCTTACAGCCTTACATTTTATACATGCAAATGGCTCTGGTTTGTTCTGTAGCTGTGCATTAAGTGCATTTGATATCAGCGCATTCATCTCCACACAATAGCAGCCAAACCGTGTTGACATTCAGACTTTATTATATACTGTAGTTTAGGAAGTTTGTCAGTTTAATTCCTTCAACAAATAAAAACGCTTCACTGGTTTCTAATGACGGCCTAGTCTGACCATTGTTATCCAAGGGCTTTGTTTAAATGCCAGTGCCACACAACTGTCACGCAATAGGAGAACAGAAAGCCGAGCTGGACTTTGTTCAGTGCTTTCCGAGATCCCTGAGGTGTTTTCCGTAGCAGAGGAAGCGTCAGAGTGGCAGTAAACACCTTGTGTTTGATGAGAAGCTGCCAGTGGAGCCACTCGCTGTGATTTGAACAGACGATGTGATGAGTCCACCACTGTTTGGCCTACTGGTGGTCTTGAGTTTACATGTGGCTGGTAAGTTGCTGTGTTTATTGCACTGGCGTGAGTATTCAGTGCGCACTGATCTGGGCTGACACTTTTCAATGTTTCACTGTTAGTTGGCTTGATGTGCGTTGATTCTATAAAACCGTATTCATAACTAATTCACATAATTTAGTTAAAACTGAATTTTAAAACAACCCCATAATGTTTTGGTTTGTCTGTGTTCAGTTACAATGTACATAATTCAGGATTTTCTTTAGAACAATTCTGCTGTAATACTAAATACAGAACTGATTAAAGTGAATTATGAAAAATTTAAGATTTCATAATGTGTTGAATTGTTTCCTAAAGAATCATTGAATTCAATAATAGAGGTTGCACTGGGACTTTCCAACATTCAGATATTCTGTGGTCACTTAATGATCACTTGGCCGTTTTCATATTTGGTATCACACATATTAAAGTATGTTAAAGGGGAATTCCAAGGGAATTTTATTCTAAAATTCCATGTAATTTTGCGCAATCATTCAGTCTGGAGTTTAACTCTCCTAATACCTGAGTAGACTGATAGATCAATGTGATCGGTTATTAATCTCAGTGTTACTGAGCTCTGCTAAAGCCTGAGTAGACTGATAAATCAATGTGATCGGTTATTAATCTCAGCGTTACTGAGCTCTGCTAAAGCCTGAGTAGACTGATAAATCAATGTGATCAGTTATTAATCTCAGCGTTACTGAGCTCTGCTAAAGCCTGAGTAGACTGATAAATCAATGTGATCAGTTATTAATCTCAGCGTTACTGAGCTCTGCTAAAGTCTGAGTAGACTGATAAATCAATGTGATCGTTTATTAATCTCAGCGTTACTGAGCTCTGCTAAAGCCTGAGTAGACTGATAAATCAATGTGATCGGTTATTAATCTCAGCGTTACTGAGCTCTGCTAAAGCCTGAGTAGACTGATAAATCAATGTGATCGGTTATTAATCTCAGTGTTACTGAGCTCTGCTAAAGCCTGAGTAGACTGATAAATCAATGTGATCGGTTATTAATCTCAGTGTTACTGAGTTCTGCTAAAGCCTGAGTAGACTGATAAATCAATGTGATCAGTTATTAATCTCAGTGTTACTGAGCTCTGCTAAAGCCTGAGTAGACTGATAAATCAATGTGATCGGTTATTAATCTCAGCGTTACTGAGCTCTGCTAAAGCCTGAGTAGACTGATAAATCAATGTGATCGGTTATTAATCTCAGCGTTACTGAGCTCTGCTAAAGCCTGAGTAGACTGATAAATCAATGTGATCAGTTATTAATCTCAGTGTTATTGAGCTCTGCTAAAGTCTGAGTAGACTGATAAATCAATGTGATCGGTTATTAATCTCAGCGTTACTGAGCTCTGCTAAAGTCTGAGTAGACTGATAAATCAATGTGATCAGTTATTAATCTCAGCGTTACTGAGCTCTGCTAAAGCCTGAGTAGACTGATAAATCAATGTGATCGGTTATTAATCTCAGCGTTACTGAGCTCTGCTAAAGCCTGAGTAGACTGATAAATCAATGTGATCGGTTATTAATCTCAGCGTTACTGAGCTCTGCTAAAGTCTGAGTAGACTGATAAATCAATGTGATCGGTTATTAATCTCAGCGTTACTGAGCTCTGCTAAAGTCTGAGTAGACTGATAAATCAATGTGATCGGTTATTAATCTCAGCGTTACTGAGCTCTGCTAAAGTCTGAGTAGACTGATAAATCAATGTGATCGGTTATTAATCTCAGCGTTACTGAGCTCTGCTAAAGCCTGAGTAGACTGATAAATCAATGTGATCGGTTATTAATCTCAGCGTTACTGAGCTCTGCTAAAGCCTGAGTAGACTGATAAATCAATGTGATCGGTTATTAATCTCAGCGTTACTGAGCTCTGCTAAAGCCTGAGTAGACTGATAAATCAATGTGATCAGTTATTAATCTCAGCATTACTGAGCTCTGCTAAAGCCTGAGTAGACTGATAAATCAATGTGATCGGTTATTAATCTCAGTGTTACTGAGCTCTGCTAAAGTCTGAGTAGACTGATAAATCAATGTGATCGGTTATTAATCTCAGCGTTACTGAGCTCTGCTAAAGCCTGAGTAGACTGATAAATCAATGTGATCGGTTATTAATCTCAGCGTTACTGAGCTCTGCTAAAGTCTGAGTAGACTGATAAATCAATGTGATCGGTTATTAATCTCAGCGTTACTGAGCTCTGCTAAAGTCTGAGTAGACTGATAAATCAATGTGATCGGTTATTAATCTCAGCGTTACTGAGCTCTGCTAAAGTCTGAGTAGACTGATAAATCAATGTGATCGGTTATTAATCTCAGCGTTACTGAGCTCTGCTAAAGCCTGAGTAGACTGATAAATCAATGTGATCGGTTATTAATCTCAGCGTTACTGAGCTCTGCTAAAGCCTGAGTAGACTGATAAATCAATGTGATCGGTTATTAATCTCAGCATTACTGAGCTCTGCTAAAGCCTGAGTAGACTGATAAATCAATGTGATCGGTTATTAATCTCAGCGTTACTGAGCTCTGCTAAAGTCTGAGTAGACTGATAAATCAATGTGATCGGTTATTAATCTCAGCGTTACTGAGCTCTGCTAAAGCCTGAGTAGACTGATAAATCAATGTGATCGGTTATTAATCTCAGCATTACTGAGCTCTGCTAAAGTCTGAGTAGACTGATAAATCAATGTGATCGGTTATTAATCTCAGCGTTACTGAGCTCTGCTAAAGTCTGAGTAGACTGATAAATCAATGTGATCGGTTATTAATCTCAGCGTTACTGAGCTCTGCTAAAGCCTGAGTAGACTGATAAATCAATGTGATCGGTTATTAATCTCAGCGTTACTGAGCTCTGCTAAAGCCTGAGTAGACTGATAAATCAATATGATAGGTTATTAATCTCAGCGTTACTGAGCTCTGCTAAAGTCTGAGTAGACTGATAAATCAATGTGATCGGTTATTAATCTCAGTGTTACTGAGCTCTGCTAAAGCCTGAGTAGACTGATAAATCAATGTGATCGGTTATTAATCTCAGTGTTACTGAGCTCTGCTAAAGCCTGAGTAGACTGATAAATCAATGTGATCGGTTATTAATCTCAGCGTTACTGAGCTCTGCTAAAGCCTGAGTAGACTGATAAATCAATGTGATCGGTTATTAATCTCAGCGTTACTGAGCTCTGCTAAAGCCTGAGTAGACTGATAAATCAATGTGATCGGTTATTAATCTCAGTGTTACTGAGCTCTGCTAAAGCCTGAGTAGACTGATAAATCAATGTGATCGGTTATTAATCTCAGTGTTACTGAGCTCTGCTAAAGCCTGAGTAGACTGATAAATCAATGTGATCGGTTATTAATCTCAGCGTTACTGAGCTCTGCTAAAGTCTGAGTAGACTGATAAATCAATGTGATCGGTTATTAATCTCAGTGTTACTGAGCTCTGCTAAAGCCTGAGTAGACTGATAAATCAATGTGATCGGTTATTAATCTCAGCGTTACTGAGCTCTGCTAAAGCCTGAGTAGACTGATAAATCAATGTGATCGGTTATTAATCTCAGTGTTACTGAGCTCTGCTAAAGCCTGAGTAGACTGATAAATCAATGTGATCGGTTATTAATCTCAGTGTTACTGAGCTCTGCTAAAGCCTGAGTAGACTGATAAATCAATGTGATCGGTTATTAATCTCAGCGTTACTGAGCTCTGCTGAAGTCTGAGTAGACTGATAAATCAATGTGATCGGTTATTAATCTCAGCGTTACTGAGCTCTGCTAAAGCCTGAGTGGACTGATAAATCAATGTGATCGGTTATTAATCTCAGCGTTACTGAGCTCTGCTAAAGTCTGAGTAGACTGATAAATCAATGTGATCGGTTATTAATCTCAGCATTACTGAGCTCTGCTAAAGCCTGAGTAGACTGATAAATCAATGTGATCGGTTATTAATCTCAGTGTTACTGAGCTCTGCTAAAGCCTGAGTAGACTGATAAATCAATGTGATCGGTTATTAATCTCAGTGTTACTGAGCTCTGCTAAAGCCTGAGTAGACTGATAAATCAATGTGATCGGTTATTAATCTCAGTGTTACTGAGCTCTGCTAAAGCCTGAGTAGACTGATAAATCAATGTGATGATCATCCATCAGTTTTAGTGTTTCTTTTAAAGGATGATCAAATTAATAATCTCCTCAGGAATGGACATATTTGTAAATGATAATTTAGCATCATTGTTGTGCTGGACTCTAACTCTGGGGATTAAACCACTGTCAGCAGTTCTGAATTGGTATCTCCAGAATGGAGCACTCAATCAAAGATGGTTCTTTGACAGTACTTTAGTTAAGAAAATGGTTCTATAACAAACCGTATTCATTCAGAGAACTCTGCATGATTAAAGGGTCCTTTGCATCATGGAAGGGTTCTTCAAATTGATGGAGAGTCTTGTATACATGGTTCTATAGGGTTCTTCAGATATATGGAGAATGTGCTTTGGGTGATATTATGTAGAACCTTTTTTGAAAATGGATCTAATTAAGCACCAAAAAGGGCTCTGCTATACAGAACCCTTTTCAAAATGTTCATTATTCTATATAGAACCATTTTCTGTACCAAACACCCCTCAATGAACCGTCTTTTTTAGGTGTGTACCTCCGACCACTCTGGATGACTGTGTTTACATCCTAACCAGGCATTTTGAGACATTTTTCCCCTTTTAAGGCCTCAACAGCAGCTGATTCATTCCTTTAAAGCGGCAATTTAAACGCTTTATTCTTCTCAGAAGGTGAGCATGTGATGCGACAGCTCACGTTTTGTCAGCTGAAGGAGGTGGACGCTGGGTTTGATCTTTCGTTTGGTGAAGACGAGCTGTGGTACGTGGAGCCGTATTACTATCAAGCACACCAGCGCTTACCTGAGTTCGCGGCAGACTGGAGCCTTAAACCAAGCTTGCCCTCGGATGCCTACTACTCCATCGGAACCTGCTTTTACAACATTCCCCGTTGTAGTAAAGGGGAAGAATACCCACCAGAGACCATCGGTGAGCCCCTTATGTCTGGGATTAATCATATTTAATGGTAGGCTATGTGCTTTTTGGGGATGCCCTGTTTAGGTTTGGTCCTGAATTCCAGTCAGAGCCCTTTAACTGAGTATTTGCCAAGTACTTAAACGTTATTTCGTAGATCATACAGTCACACAGCACACTTATTGTACAGTAAAGTTGGTAAAATCAGTCCAATGTATATAAGAAATCAGGCTAAGCTATTTGTTCCTTTAATATTTCAGTCAAATGTCATTCTTAGTATAGTCAGAGCGATATTTCAAGGGATATGTTTAGTTTTTGGGACTATTTTTTGTTTACCCCGAAGGTACAGACAAGATATATTTAATTGTTCTTAGTTTTGCAACAGATCTATGAGGCTAATATCAATAATATCAATAATATCGAATAACAGAAGTCTATAAAAAGCGTTTTGGGTGACGGAGAATTCCATTGTCTCTTTACCTACTCAAGCCTTGCAGCTTCAGCGATAAACTAAAGAAGCAAACATTTTGGTTTTCTTGCTGAAGCACCCATTCAAACTTGCCGTGATAGCCACATGCTGAAAGATTACATGCACATTTGGCTGACGCTCTTATCCAGAGCGACTTACAATCATTTTACACAGGGAGGCCAAGGTGGTGTTTGGAGTCTTGCCCAAGGACTCTTATTGGTGTAGTGTAGGGTGTTTGCCCAGGTGGGGATTGAACCCCAGTCTACAGTCCAGAAGGCGTCGCGGTAGCAGTTGAGAGAGCAGAGAATCCCGGACGACCCCGTACCCCGCAACTTCCTCCAGCTCAGTCCTGGGGACCCCAAGCCGCTCCCAGGCCAACTTGGAGATGTAATCCCTCCAGTGGGTCCAGGGGGCATCAGAATCAGATGCCCGAACCACCTCAGCTGGCTCCTCTCAATGCGGAGGAGTAGTGGCTCTACTCCGAGCTCCTCACCCTGTCAGTAGAGTGTAGCCGCCACCCTGAGAAGAGGCTCATCTCCGCCACTTCTATTCCTGATCTCGTTCTTTCGGTCATTACCCACAGCTCATGACCACAGGTGAGGGTCAGGATGTAGACCGACCGGTAAACAGAGAGCTTCGCCTTATGGCTCAGTTCCCTCTTCACCACTACAGTCCGGTACAGTGACCGCATTACTGCTGCCGCCCGTCCCAGCCTGGACTTTACTGTCCTTTACTGTGAAGGATTAGCTTAGTTTTACCTAAATATCTTACTCTGCTGTGGAGCCGCAACAGGGCAGCAAAAAAGGCTCTTATGGCTTCGGAGCCGCATGTTGCCGACCCCTGAACTAGTTTAACCATGCGTCCAGTCAAAACACTTGCACTGCAGACATTTACAGGGTCTACTTGGCCACTAGGGTCATTTTCCTCTTTAAAATAGTTATAATTAGCAGACATTTATCCTCTTTCTGCCCCCTAGTGGACATGTGAAAATGTTAAATTAATGTAATCTAATAGAATATTTTTCCCATGTAACACTGTCAACAGATTAACTAGGACGCTGTTGCCTCTATGTGTGTGAACTGTGGTGGGTGTGTTAAGCTGCTAGTGAGCAATGAGGAGTGAAAAGGGAGGCGTGAGAACCCCCTGCTGTGAAAGCTATTCATGCCTCTCCACAAAGACACCCATGCCGAGGTTAAACAGCCTGCTTTCTTCATATCAATCGACCATAGACACAATAGAGAATTAAATAAAATTAATGACCTGTTAATCAGATCCGATGTGCTTTGTATCACATGAGCTGTGCTTACAGTTAGATGTAACTGAGACCTGTTTATCTTCAGCCCCCCCACAATCAGTGCTGTACTCCAAGAGGGCAGTTCGACTCGGAGTGCAGAACACACTCATCTGCTTTGTGACCGACTTCCACCCCGCACCGGTCAAGGTGACGTGGACACGTAACGAGGAACCGGTGAACGAGACCGAAGTCAGACAAACACAGTATTACTCCAACCCAGACTACAGCTTCCGCACCTTCTCCTACCTGGACTTCATCCCGAAACTCGGAGACGTCTACAGCTGCACCGTCAGACACCGGGGCCTGCAGGACCCACTGACCAGGTTCTGGGGTGAGAACTTTTTAAGAGCATCCACACTTTATTGGTTCTTTGGTTTTCTGCATATTGAAATGGTCGGGATGTCAACTAAGGATCTGAAATGCTTTCAGTGAAGTGAGTCGGAGTTGTTCACAGTGGTAGTGAATGGAACCAGACGTCTGAAGAGTTTAATGCCTCTAAAAGCTGCCTCACAGAAACTGATATGAAGTGGTTTGAATATGTTGCCTGCACATGCGCTCAGTAATCTGATCACAATCGAATTTCTGCAGTTATCTGATTATTCAAACGGTCGTGTTTACAGCACTTAGAGTCTGTTTTCTGAGATCAAAGGAAGGTCTAGAAATCTCGTTAAGAAATCTGATAAAGAGGCTGGGTTTAGCTCAGTAATCAGATTTCTCAGTGCAAGGAAACTCTTACTCTGACTTCTTTCATATTTCTCAGTCTGCGAATGTACGAAACACTTTTGGACCAACACTGAAACCAAATATGAACTGAAGGATTTAAACAGTCTTCACCTTGTAGATGATGTTCATATTCTCTGCTAAAGTGGACACACTAAACACTGAAAAATGTGATGATATATTTAATTATTGATGCCTTTAAATGCCGGAGAGGCGGCATTTAGCTACTACGCTGCTCTGAAATGGAACCGGTTGATAGAGAGCATCAGAAGAGCCCCAACACGAGACCCTTTTAAATCCAGAATGAAGACCTTCATGTTTGAGCCTTTAGCTCAGTTTAATCCACTTTTATCCTGTAACGGCACTCTTATCTCTTTTATATCTATTGTTTTAATCACGTTTCTTATTTTTATCATACTTTTATTCTAATTTTTTATCTCCTTCTTTTAAATTTGATTAACTTCTTTTAAATCTATTGTTTTAATTATGTTTTTAAAATTTTTTAACTTACATCAATTTTATTTTATTTACATTAATTACATTTTTTTTCATTTGTAAAGCACTTTGAATGACCGTTGTGTATGAAAGGTGCTATATAAATAAACTTGCCTTGCCTTGCCTTTATCATTTTCTGCCAGTATAAGTTTTGCGTTTTTTATTGATGCTAAAAAAAAAAAAAAACGTACAGCTTGTGTTTATTGTTGGCTGTTTGTACTGGAAGTTAAATAAAGGAAGGATTAGGCAGTGCTGTACTCATCACGAGTGAAAATGATTCCTTGTGTTACAGTAGGAACTGAAGTCATTTACACTTTCAGCAAAAGTTTTCTTCACTCTATTCCAAAGACCAGGAGTTTGCATGATCTCCCCGTGTCTGCGTGAGCTTCCTCCACAGTCCAAAGACCAAGACAGTCCAAAGACCTGCAGTTGGGCCGATTGGACCTGCTAAATTGTCCCTAGGTGTGTGAGTGAATGCGTCTGTCTGCCCTGCGATGGACTGGCGACCTGTCCAGGGTGTATCCTGCCTTCCGCCCAATGGCCACTGGGATAGGCTCCAGTAACCCCCACCCCCGCCGGAATTGTTCAGATATTTTAACATGGGAATATTTGATAAAAATAAAAATAGGTAGCAATATCGTTTACTGAAACATCTCACTTAGAGAGCTTGTATTATATTCTATCTGGGGACTTATCTCTGTTAAACTGACAGCTTGCAAACAGGTCATGGAGGGTTTACAGGCAACATGCAACCATTTCATTTCAAAGAGGCTTCAGTGGCCTTCGGTCATGATTTATTATGCACACCGCCCTAGTTCCCCCATACTATTATAGAATAAGCAGCGATGCCTACAGCGGCAGTAGCGTAATGCCAGCTCCATTAATTAGCAACATTTTTCACACTGCAACACAATTACTCATTCTAATCATCCGTAACAGAAAGTTAGACATTGTTTTCTATGAAAGTGCGTTCAGGGCAGCTCAATGTATGAATTGTGATCATCCCTAATGGCTCTTCTGTCATATTGTCTACTTTAAAGAGAGAGTTGAGCCAAAAATGTAATTTACACAATTTTCCCCTTATTTCAAATGAAATCAATCAGCCAAGACATTGTTTAGTGTCTGACATCTGCCTCTTTAGTTTTGCACTGGAGCAATGATGCTAATGTAGCTAACAAGTAATGGAAACGTATAGCCACTCCTCTATACATATGTGTATATATACAGCATGGACAAAAGTATTGGGATGCCTACAGGAGGTTTTATGACATCCCATTCTAAATCCATCGGTATTAATATGGAGTTGCAGCTATAACAACCTCTTCTGGGTGTGTCTGTAGGGATTTTCCCCCTATTTGTCCAGGTGAGCATGTGTGAGGTCAGTCTGATGTTGGACGAGAGGGTCTGGATCCAAAGGTGTTGGATGGGGTTGAGGTCAGGGCTCTGTGGGCCAGAGCTCGAGTTCTTCCACACCAAACTCACCCAGTCATGCCTTTATGGATCTTGCTTGGTGCACTGGAGCTCAGTCAGTCATGGTGTAACAGAACAAACTGTTCCCACAAAGTTGGAAACATACAGTTGTCAAAAATGTCTTGGTGCCGAAGCATTAAGATTCCCTTCACTGGAACTAAGGGTTCTAAAGGGTTCAGCCCCATATCATTATCCCTCCTCCACCAAACTTTACAGTTGACACAATGCAGTCAGACAGGTAACTTTCTCCTGGCATTCGCCAAACCCAGACTCACATTTTGATTTACAATTGGATCGTATTTTAAGAAAAACATTAAGTCTTCTGTTAGCTCTAGATATGTTACTGACTTTGAATACAAGCTGTCCTTTAGCCAGGTTTCAGTTAGTCGTCAGGGCTCTTCACAGAATGAGTCACTGTAAAACTGCTCCGAGGTAAAATATGTTAATGTCTGTTACAAGCTTTAAGTAAAACATGCAATACAAGCTTCAGATGTCCATGTTTAATTTAGAATGGACAAAATGTCTGTTAGCTTGGCATTAACAGGCTACAAGAATCCCATAGGTGCAGCAACAGAAATGAATATTTTGTGGAGGTGTTTTTTGTTCCTCAGTAATCTTGTATAGACTGTTTGAAGCAAGCACTTTGAAATGGGGTGGGGTGGGATGGGTCCAAGACGCCTTATTAATATACAATAGCCTACTGTCCTGAGCCATTCTGAACCCTGTGGTCTGATGGTCCCCAGGGACCCTAGCAGTCTGAGGCCTCTGGGGACTGTCCTCACTGGCCTGGTCTGTGATCCATCCCTGTTTTTAAAGCCTGAATTTTGTAAGTTTTTAGAGAGAACATGTTATACATGGTCAGAAACCACATAAGCAAGACTATTAGCAATTACTCAACAACTCAACATGGTTTAAGGCGAATATGCATTGATATAGGCATACAGTTCACAATGATGATGATTAGTATGCTGTGTGTTTTGTTCATATGGATGTTCATATGGATATCATGTGTATATCTGTTGTACAAAGCACTACATGAATGCACACACTTTCTTCCAGTAGATATATAATGTTATGATATATAATGTTCCAAATAAGCACTGGATATTTATTGTTACTATCACTATATATATATATATATATATATATATAATATACCACTTCAATTTTTGTCACTATTTCTGCAGAACTGGAGCTACAGACGGACTCCCAGGTGGTCGAGACAACGGTATGTGTCCTGGGTGTGACCCTGGGAATCTTGGGAGTGTCTGTAGGTGTTGGGCTCATCATCAGAGCACGAAGGAGCTGAGCAGAGTTGAAGATTTTACTGTACGGTCGGGAGAATAATCCCAACTAAACCCTTAAAAATGAAGGTTCCTAAAAGTTTGGATGCATGTTTCTAAAAAAGGCTTTAACTAGTAAAGTTCCGGTTCACTCTGTGTAGCCTGTGTACAGGAATAATGAGGGCTGGCCCAAACAGCATTTCCCACGGATAAACATTGGTGTTTCCAAGTTCACCCTTAAAAACAGGTTCATGTTTAATAATTAACCATAATTTTAGGAATGTTCATTACCGCAGCTAAAAATATGTCCAGTATGTGGCAACAATGTATTAATAGTGTATACCAGTGCCAGTAAAATTTAACTATATTTAGATAGACGTACATACACTGTAAAATGAGTTATGACATAATATTTGGTACACAAACCATGTATAAATGAAAGGCTAATAATTGCTGGATTTGATCCCCCAAGGGAAGTCAGTAAATTAATTTGTAAATTATGTATATTAATATCAATAAATAAGGTAAACTATATCATCCTAGTATGAAATCCTAATATTAAAAACACCCTGGAAGAATGTCGGTTGCATGAAATTCTGGAGATGTTTGATAGCAAGAAAAACTGGATGTGAATGATGTAGTATATTATATTATAGTATATTTATTATATGGGGTGTACGCACACTAAGGCCAGATTAGAGCAATGTTTTTGCCTTCTTTTGTGTATTTAATACAATACAGCCACGCCTGTTGCTGTTAGGCTGGTGGACTAGAGGCTGAATCCACATTTATATTTGTATTTCAATAGAGTGGATCGTAAAACTTAAATAGACCTTTTACGACTAGGGGAGTCCCACAGGGCACAGTCTTAGGTCCGTTTATTTTAACACTGATTAGCATTTATTTACAGGGCAATTGTCGCAGCATTTGTCTGATCATTCTCTTGTGGTGGGGTGTATATTAAGGAAAAAATGCCGTAGCGTATAGATGAATTATTGATTTTCAGTTCTAGTGCTTCAACAGGAACGATCTATATTTGAATAGAAGAGTAGAAACGAGGAAGGAAGTGGTTTTAAGGAGATTACTCCGTGGATGTATATAAACCTCCATCCAGACTTTTCTTTTTTCCTCAGAAGGGACAAAGGTTTCCAATGTTTCCAATGTCCAATGCTCAGTTCTGGAAGACCTGATGTAACTAATGACGGAAAATATCAATATGTGTATTGTATTGTATCTGTAGCTTTATTTTCTACTTAAATAAAAGAATATAGAAGACTGCATGTCCCTCTTTCTGCATCGTGTACAGAGAAGGGGTAAGTTGTTTGCACCTGTTTAGGCCAGAAGCAATGCAAACAATTCTAAAACGGCATCATGAGAAAAGCACCTGCTGTTCATTTCACTCTTACTGATGTTAAACCCTTTCAGATAGGAGTTACAGAGAGCACAGTAAAATATTAATAACGTGACAAAGGGACAAAATCTACGCCACTGTAGCTCTAATAAATTTGTCATTTTGACTCAAACATAACACAAGAGTTTGGCACTGGGAATTCTGTTGGGCCATCAGAGCATCGGTGGTTTCTTTAAGTAAAACATGCAATGCAAGCTTCAGATGCCTGTGGTTAATCTAGAATGGACAATAATTTAACGTTTAGCTCAGATTTATTTAATAGAATCATCATAATTCTTGTGTTTAAACACTACATGTTGTATTAATGCTCTTACTTCGTTTTTTAAGTTTTGGTTGGAAGTAAGAGTTCAAATTTTGAAAGTACCAACAGAAAAGTTGCGGTATCTAAATAGATACAACCAAGGTGGCTCTCCCATTGGTTAGGACCTCAGGAGCTGAACTGAAGGCTGAAAGTGTCAGATTAACTACCAACATTAATACAGAATAACCAGAAACCAAGTAACCCAAACCAATGTTCTAGAAAGTTCTAGAAATGTTACGACGTTAAATACAAGCAGTCCTAAAGACCCATTCCAGGTTTTCAAAACTAATGTGCAGTTCAATAGTTAAAAAGTAAACAAAGCCATTCAGAGTGGTGGTGATAGGAAATATAGCCGTTTTATTCACCATCACAAGCGTTTTTCATCTCTTATGTACCTCCCGGCCATTAATGGATTAAAAAAAAACTAAACTATTTAATTATGCAGAAATTTAGGGAACAAAATGTGAAACTGCAACAGCCCTTTAATGTTCCAGTTAACTTTAATATTGTTTAAATGCTTTTTACAAGTTTATAAAGAAAACTAAAAATAAAATGGAAAAAAATGAAAAAAAAAAAAACAGACGTATGCAAACGTTTGGGCACCTCTGGTAAATTACGCTCACATTTTGTTGATGGAAAATAAATAATTTTCTAAAAACGTAAAGAATATTTATGTGAGCACGTCCTCTACAGAGAACTCACTTCTGCATTTTAACACACAATTACTGATTTGCTGAAGTTAACATATTGTAAAAAATAAACATTAAATTGTGGCCTGCACAAAAGTAATAGCACCTTTTATAGTTTTTATTTTTTACAATAGGATTACCCCAAAAAAATAAAAGCAATGGACTAAAATTTGCTTTTAAGTGTGTTCTCTGACGTATTTTCAATCAAAGTGAACAAAGCGCACTTTGGCTTTTGTACACGATTATATACACTTATTTCTATTCAGCTGCATGTTAAGTAACGTTTCTAATTGGCCTCGTTTTCATGCATTGTAAATATATACTCCTCTTTATACTGTATTAAAGAAGCACGTTTTTTTTGCTGCCTTGTCTGAAAAAGAGCCAAATGAAAGTATGTAAAAGGCCGATATCCACTCACTGCTATCAGTCTTCCCAAAGATGATTATAATTATTATTATATTAGCTTGTTACTTCAGATGTGTGTGAAGTGCAGTGGGCAGGCGTTCTCTCTTCTCTTGAGCCGTCTGATTAATCTCTCTCCATTCTGTAGGACAGAAGGTCATGCTGGTTTCTCTAGTTATCTAAATATTTAGTAAATCTAACAGCAGCTGTGTTCCCAAGCCCTGCAGTGGAGTGAATGATTAACAGTGGTAAGCGTGTGAGGTGGCAGAGTGATGACCCTAATATAAGCGCGCTGTAACCCCACCACCTGTGTCCTGCACCTCTGAATACCCGAACATGGCATCAGTCCACGTATCAGCCCTGTGCCTGCTGGCCCTGGTGGTCTTGGCCCAGGGGAATTCATTGGAGAGCTCCTTCGTGGTTAAGGCTGGGACAAGATTCACACCCCGCTCCTACGCCTCCATGCTCACCGTGCCCAACGGGGAGCAGTTCGGCCTGTGGACGTGGCCCGAGATGTGTCCCCAAAACTTCTTCGCCGTGGGCTTCAGCCTGAGGGTGACGTCACGGTTTCACCAGCCGAGCTTTATATTCTCGATTTAGTCTGGAGCTGAATGAGTTCTGGTTACAGCAGGTCACCAGTGATGAGCAATACTGATAAAACCTCTTCATACTAAAATGCTTTAAATATTTTATAACTGGTACAGTGTGAACTAAACATCACAGGTGCTTGTTCTAAGATTAGTTTTAACATTAATTAAACTCCATGACGAATGTTACTTATACTGGATATTAATTTATTAGAATGTGATTATTGATCTTGATTTTATGATATATTTATAGATTTATTTTAAATGTATTATTCAGTCAGAATAATTATTACTTTCATAACTTTGTTCTTGATATTCCTTTATTACAATTTTAATCTGGATTATAAATTTTAATAAAAGTGAACGTAATACTGATTTTTATAAAAGTTAATTCTGGATATTATATTATATTATATATTATATTATATTATATTATAAATAGCTCCATTGTGAATGTCATATTGGAATTTAATTCTGGTTATTAACTGTATAAAAACTGAACTTCGTTTGGATAGTAATTGGATGGTAACATCGCTCTGGATATTCAAGTTTTAAATTTTGTTATATGGTTCATTCTACAGAAACGTCCGTTTTTATGTCCCTAGCATTTACAGATATATTAAACTTCAAAAACATGTTAGGGTTACATTTTATTTATATTCTAAAATAAAACAAAGTTATTTTTTAAAAATATTTTTTACCTTCTTGAGCCTCAATTTAGCAGCAAAGGTTTGTATATCAGTGATCTAGAGCTCGTCCCCACAGTCATGTATGAAGGCTGAGGCCGTATTTTGAAGAAAAACCTTTTTCTGCTATTTTAACTGCAATAATCTCTACATGACTCTGGAATATATCAATTAAATGACAAAGAAAACAAAAGCCAGATAAATAGTATAAATTATAGAATGAAAGTCCCCCAAGAGTCGTGTCACTGGTGTTACTGCGCGACAAAAAAATCTCTCGTTTTGAAATAAAAGTCACGCCGATGACGTCACTCGACCTCCTCTGACCTGTTTTCCGAGGATCTATGGAGAAAAGCTCATGGTGAGTCCACTGTGTCTCTCAGTTCTCAGAGATCTTCTCATTCAGCTCATGACCTCATATGAAGCCTTTAGCTGACGTCACTGGTGTGACCGACTTTATTCTGAGGTCACTGTGAAAAATAGAACCCAAATGGATTAAATTCCATATTTAAGTGGGTTTTCCATGATTGGTTTGATGCTCTGTAGCCGCCGTTTAATAAAACACATTGTTCATTAAAAACGTCTCTTGTGTTACGTTTCTTACGTGTAGCTCTGGTGACGATCAGTAACACCAGTGACTCCTATAGAGACAGAAAAGTGGACGTTTCTGTAGACTGACCCACACGCATTTTATTACGACTTCACTCTGAATTTTAGCTGTATTGTAACTTTGTCCTTTGCAGGTTGAGCCGAATCAGTACGGCGGGGACGACACGGCTCTGAATGGAATCCGTCTGTTCTGTAGTCAGAATGGAGACCGAAGCTACCTCTACACGGTGGAGTCCAACACTGGACAGTAGGTCCAGCTCTGACTCACACACAGCAGCACCGTATTAACAGTTAGCCCTGCACACTCTGCTGGAGTAGATCAGATGAGCTTTGCTGGATGGAGTTTCATTACTTGCGTTATTCAAATGCCTCATTAATATTGAGTGGACAGTAAGTTTGTTTGCCCCGGTCAGGGTACTAGTGTTCTCCATCATCAGAAAAGTTAGCCTTAATCTTCTTCATGTTGAGCTGAATAGTTTGCCGGGAAATCAGATTTGGTCCTGCATGATTTTGAGTGTGTCATACAGCACCAGAAAGCTCTTAAGCAAGATAACTAACCTGGCTTAACCTGGCTTGAGGTCAGCTTTAGGCCTGCAGCAGGCGCGGTGGTAATGTGGCTGCACGCCTGCCTTGTGGCTCCATTCAAAACAAGACGAAATCCAGACACTAAACATGTCCTGGCTGATTGGCTGTGTTTTTGGCTGAACTACCACTTTGACCTCTCTTCCCTCAGTTTCGGCGAATGGACGGACACTCACTGGTGTCCCAACGGTGTTCTGACCTCCTTCCAGCTGCGAGTGGAGCCACACCAGGGCCTGTTTGGTGACGACACGGCCGCCAACAACATCAAGTTCCGCTGCAGCAGCAACCCGACGCTGGAAGGCCGGGGCACGAGCTGGGGTGAGTACGGCCACTGGAGCGCAGAGTGCACCAACGGGGGCATCTGCGGCATCGAGACCAAAATGGAGTCGTACCAGGGGGGTCTGGATGACTCGTCACTGAACGATGTGCGCTTCCACTGCTGCAGTAGCCCACAGTGAACGCTGGACGGGTCAGCGGTTAAAAAGAGGTGAGCACTCCGGCTTTTTCCAGCCTAACTGTATCTGCTCTACGTGTAGCTTATTTTTCTGTGACCACGAAAATCATTTTTCTGCATTTAGAAATAAGCTAGTTGACTCGAGACGTGCTTATAGGGGACGTCAGTTGGCCGGTGCTTAAAAGGATAGTAACTAGTTTCCATGGTAACCATGGATCAATGGCATGGCGTGTACTTTTTTGTAAGCCTATCGTTTTCATATTGAATCATTTCATAAATGCCATCATGTGCATCCTTTGTGTGAACACACTGGCAGTGCATCAAAGTAAAACCCATTTTCTGCATTTAGGCCTCCCAAAGTGTGACCATCTTACCGTCCATTAAAAATGAAAAGTAAATAAAGTAGTTTGGCATGTTTTTCTGTTGGAACCCTTTAAAGTCATTACACATTAGGGCAGCTGTAATCATATTCTCACTGGAAAATATTGTTCTATACATTTTGATTGCCTCAAATGTCATGTGGCACAACCCACAACGAGGGACTTTTATTCTGACATGCTTTTCACAAAGAGCCCACTTGTGTACGGTGTCATTAAGAAGACCCAGATGGTAAAGATGGTAAAATTGAAGTTCCTGTCAATAAAGGCTATGAACCTATTAATATAATACAGTCCCTCAACAGAATTTACCTTTATTTTATTTTATTTTTTGCAATAATTGTGTTAATGTAATATATTTCATTCACATATACACATTTCATTGTTCAATTTGGTGCATTACGTTTAACAATGTCGCTGAAGATTTTAACCCTTAGAGCTGCAGTTAAAAAAATCTGTGAATTATTATAATAATAATTATAATAATAATAATAATTATTATTATTATTATTATTATTTGTTGGTAGCTCATTGAAACACGCAGAGTAACTGTGTGGAAAGTGCAGAGTCTAGACTTTCAGTGCAAAATTGTGTTTGTAGTAGAAGAAAATATATATTTATAATACTTAATAACTAGTTATAACCTCTAATACTGCTTCATAAGGCTGTAATGTACCTTCTTTAATTCTTTGGGGACTTGTAGTAACATTATAAATTAGAATTAATTTTAAATGGATAATGACCGTTATTATAAAGCACTTATAATGCTTTCTGACAATTCTGGAACATTCTAATCATTTAAAATGCCATCACTGAGTGTTTCAAGCGATGATATTTTCAGTAAATCTTCGCTAAATTGACGAGCAGTTCGTCCTGCTTCTTCCTTCCGTTCCTTTTTTTAACGTAAGATTAAACGA
Organism: Pygocentrus nattereri; assembly: GCF_015220715.1. Classification (NCBI taxonomy): domain Eukaryota; kingdom Metazoa; phylum Chordata; class Actinopteri; order Characiformes; family Serrasalmidae; genus Pygocentrus; species Pygocentrus nattereri. The sequence goes on along the minus strand of NC_051234.1, from coordinate 2,074,975 downwards.
GTGTTCGGATTTTGCACGGCCTGAGCTCCATCAGACCGGCTTTCAGCAGCTTCAGTCTGAGGGGTAATATGATGGGATCAATCTGAGATAAAGCAGAGGTTGCGCTGTTGTTATTTTTCCAAAGATGCTTCAATATTGCTGTTTCTTATCTCTGGGGTTTGTTCTGTTGATTTAGGGGATCAGCCTGCAGAGGCCTGGCGGAATTTCATCACAGCAGCACCATCGAACAGCAAACATAACACACTGAGAGCTAAATAAACACTCAGAATGTCACCCTCATCTTCCTGGTGCCAATTTATTGTTAAGGATTATAACTTTTCTCACATTAACACACAAATAAGCTACATTATCAGTCGTGTTTGCATATTTAATGTATTTGCTGTTATACGCTATATTACCAAAAGTATTCAGTCGGCCGGCTTCACACGCATATGAACCTGAGTGACGTCCCATTCTTAATCCATAGGGTTTAATATGATGTCGGCTCACCCTTTGCAGCTATAACGGCTTCAGATCTTCTGGGAAGGCTTTCCACAAGGGTTAGGAGTGTTTATGGGAATTTCTGACCGTTCTTCCAGAAGCACATTTGTGATGTAATTCATCCCAAAGGTGTTCTATGGGGTTGAGGTCAGGACTCTGTGCAGGCCAGTCAAGTTCTTCCACACCAAACTGGCTCATCCGTGTCTTTATGGACCTGCTTTGTGCACTGGTGTGCAGTCATGTTGGAACAGGAAGGGGCCGTCCCCAAACTGTTCCCACAAAGTTGGGAGCGTGAAATTGTCCAGAATCTCTTGGTGCTGAAGCTTTAAGAGTTCCTTTCACTGGAACTAAGGGGCCGAGCCCAACTCCTGAAAAACAACCCCACACCATGATCCCCCCTCCACCAAACTTTACACTCAGCACAATGCAGTCAGACAAGTACCGTCTCCTCGCAACTGGCAAACTCAGATTCGTCCATCAGATTGCCAGACGGAGAAGCGTGATTGGTCACTCCAGAGAACACGTCTCCACTGCTCTAGAGTCCAGCGGCGGCACTTTACAAATAACTCTGCAGAAAGTTGGTGACCTCTGCGCACTATGCCCCTCAGCATCCGCTGACCCCGCTCTGTCATTTTACGTAGCCGAACACTTCGTGGCTGAGCTGCTGTCGTTCCCAAGTTTCACTAATGTCTGTAGAAGCAGTCTGCAGGCCTAGGGGCTCGGCTTTATGCACCTGTGGCCATGGAAGTGACTGGAACACCTGAATTCAATGACTTGGATTGAATTGAAAACAGTTGAAGCTGTTATAGCTGCAAAGGGTGGGTCGACATCATATTAAACCCTATGGATTAAGAATGGGAAGTCACTCAAGTTCATATGCGTGTGAAGCCAGGCGACCGAATACTTTTGGCCGTATAGTTTATGAAGTAAACTAACTGGATTTGGACCATTTTAAAAGTATGACATTAATGTTAGGCCACTGAAATGCTTTGTCCACTAATGCACTTCAAAACTGCATTAATTGCTATCCACTCCAGCTCAAACGTAAATGCAAGGCATTCTAAGTGTTGATGGTTTTAAATGTTGAGATGTGTAAATGCTGCCTGTCTGCAATGCACTTAGCAGCTAGTTAAAGGGAAATCCACTCTCTGGCCTGCTCTGGAACCAGACATCTGAAGAGTTTAAACCCTCTGAAAGCTCCCTTTCCACATTAAATGCTTATGAATGGTTATGACGTGGGTTCACTGGAGGTTGTGGATCATAAATAAAATGGCTATATATACACATCACAACCCTGGTTCCAAATCAGAGTCAGTAAGATTCTCCACGACTTCACACCAAACCACTCTGAACATCTCAACCACTGAATGATGCTGAAACTTTGGAAAATGGGTGGAATTCCCCTTTCGCTGCTGTGCTGTGGGCAGTGAGGGTGTAGCTTGTTTATGTTTGACGTTAAAAGTTTTCTGGAAAAGTTGAGTGTCCCATCGTAAACCTAGCCTCCTCTCTGTGACCTCTCCTGTGTTCCGGGCACCAGAGGTCAGTGTGAGACGCAGCCATGATCCCTCCAAATGGGACGCACTGCTCCACTCCTGCTGACGAGTGAGTTCAGCCTTCCGTTCAGATTCTAATTACGGAGACAGAGGCAGGCAGAGGTAATTAATTCGTGTAGAGTTTGGAGCCTGACAGCGTTAGATAAGCAGCCTCATCGGGAACAGGAATGCAATTGTGTTAATTAATGGACCAGTGGATAACGCGTTAAGACTGAGTGTACCTTCAGTATTTATTATCTGAGTTTAAAAACACTAACGTGACGCTTTCCATTCAGATTGCAGCTGAAATTCACCCCCTACCTCACAGTAGAAGACAAATGCTGATAGCTATGGCTAAAATAAATAGTGTCTAATCTCTAAAAACACCTGCGTATTAATGCATTGCAGTTATATAACAGGTAAGCTGCCTGCATTTACCAACAATGTAATACCTCACACTTACCTTATGTAAGGCAGCTCTATCATGTACTTTAAGCAGTGTTATCATGCTTTATACTGGTGCACTGATATATCCAGCCTCTCTGCTTAAACTGGCCTCAGGATAAGAGGACTGAGTGCGCCATAGGATGGGTTATTTATAAAAAGTGGGAGTAAATGGAGCAGGTATGTGACCCAAACCTGGACCTGAGAAGTCTATGGGATCTTAAACACTGGTTGGTTCAAATGTAGGTTTGGTGCACCAAATGCAATTAGCCACTAGATGGCACTGTGTCCTTTTGCAAATGTTCAACAGTTTTCTTGTTTGACTAACCCGAGACAAACCTCTTACCCCAAATGGTATCAGCCGAGACGTTTGGTGTCTAAGGTTTGCACTGAAGCCATGAGGCTAATGTGGGCAACAGTGGCAGCTCATATCAATCAGGCATGACATTAAAAACTCCTTGTTTATAAAATGTGTCCAGTTTATCAGCTCCAATGACTGTATAGCTGCACTCTGTAGTTCTACAGTTACAGACTGCAGTCCATCTGTTTCTCTGATACTCTGTTACCCTGTTCTTCAGTGGTCAGGACCCCCATGGACCCTCACAGATTTTAATTTGGGTGGGGGATCATTCTCAGCACTGCAGTGACACTGACGTGGTGGTGTGTTAGTGTGTGTTGTGCTGGTGCGAGTGGATCAGACACAGCAGTGTCCACTCACTGTCCACTCTATTAGACACTCCTACCTTGTCGGTCCACCTTGTAGATGTAAAGTCAGAGACGACCGCTCATCTGCTGCTGCACAGTTTGTGCCAGTCCTTCATCAGTGGTCACAGGGCGCCGCCCACAGGACGCTGCTGGCGGGATATTTTTGGTTGGTGGACTGTTCTCAGTCCAGCAGCACTGCTGTGTCTGATCCACTCAGACCAGCACAACACACACACTACACACCACCACCACCACCTCAGTGTTACTGCACAGGCAAGAATCAGACACCAAACATGTCTTGGCTAAGGAATGACATTTGAAGTGAGGTAGGATTTTATTATTCACCAAACTATCGCTTTAATTCTACTGCGCACCACCTGTCAAGTCCCGCCGTCATGTTTTTCAGTGTTTTCAGGATAAAGTGGCAATTTTCCATACATTATTTAGAAGTCTGGCCTCCCTGTGGAGAGGAATTTGTGCCAAATTGAAAAGCAATCACTCCCGAAGAAAAATGGGAAACGCAGCGCGCACGTGACGTTACTCTTCCATGGTGGCATGTAAAATATGTGCCACAGTGAAAAACAAAACCTCCATTACATTATTTACATGTCACTTGACCTCTTTACTGGATAACAATACATGCAGATTTACATTTAAAACAAGAAATGCTACTGCCTTCCCCCGTGCCGTACTTCAGGCGAGGTTAAATCAGTGTAATGGATCGTTTATTTCCGTTTAATTTTGGGAAGTTAGTTGTTTGAGAGCAATGGTCACATGTTATGATTGCATTGCAATGAAGCAAATCCATATAAAGTACTGCCAGGCCCTGATCATCCAATGGAAATTTGTGGGTGGGTGCACAGGGGCCCAATCCACTAGGGGGCACCCCTGAGTAGTTATGAGAAAATGATTTGTGGCGGGTATTTTTAGAAATAACTAATGTGTCCACGTGTTTTGGCTGATCACAGTCCTGACACTCTCTATGTCCTTCTTAAATGTCTGCTTCATTGTTTCCTGTCATCAGAGGTAAGATATAAAAAAATAAAAATAAATTTCTATGACTGTAGAGGTCAGCACTCTCGCGGGATTCCCGCTGGACCCCCAGGACTTGCCTTAATATCTTGTGTGGGAGCGGGTGGGTAACCAGCCCACTGCAGGCGGGAGCGGGACAGTCCCGCAAATGAATGAATAGCCTAAATACATAGAATGATCACTAAATCATATATATAAACAATATAAAATGATAACAGCAATAAGATTTGAATGAAGTCACTGTAAAGAGTTGCGAAGCAGCCGATCATGTAAACAACACATTCCTTTAACTTGCAGAGGCGGTAGAGCCTTCAGTCCGACGGCCACAGCTGTCCAGCAATACAACAGAAACAACCGTTCTGGGGTTTAATACTTGCTTCGAGTTTACTGGGAATAAATGGTGATGTTACCTCACAATGAACCCACTGGCCATGCCATAAAAAATTCACTGACCACCCACAAAAGGCAGGCCCATCGAATCGCTGAGCCAAGGGGCTGATCGCTCGATGATCTGGGCCTGAGTACTGAACGGTGGAGAAGAATATATCCGTGCGTTCACCACATTTTAGGATGGTTTAGGATTTAGTATTTCTTTAGTATTTAGTAATTCCGACGCACATTCTGCATTTTCCAAGTTTGGTTTTTCAGTGGAGAGGTCAAGCGACGTGAAAACAACATAACAGGGGTTTTGTTTTTCATTCTGGCTCATATTCCGCATGACGCCGTGGAAGAGAAACGCCGCGTGTGCGCTGCACTTTACGCTCGTCCACCGTCGTGACTGCTTTTCAGTTTGGCTCTAATTCCCCTTCGCCCTCCCCAGGTGTCTGAACCATCATTAGAGTTGTTGGATAGTGGATGCACCATTGATTTGCTGTGGTGGTTGTGGTTATAGCCTCGCTGCTGTTGTGGTTATAGACCTCAGTCCCGCTGGGCTTCACAAAGTGGCTGCATGTGCTGAAACCGGTCAGTCAACCAAAGACTCTTCACGAATGCTCACGCTAAGACCCGCTGAGCTGTGAGGAGCACTTAATAGCTTGAAGGAGTGCTTCACACCGAATGCTAATGAGGCTAACGATCAGTAAAAGATGGTAAAGACCAGTCAGCATGATGCCAACTGGTCCCATGCTAGCTGGGCTCCATGTTATCAGTGTTAGTGTTTTCTAGCGCCGTGGTGGTCAGAGACGGCGCTGTAAGGCTGCGTTCACACTGCAGGTAAACGTGGCCCGAATCTGATTTTCTCACCAAATCCCATTTGTTTGTTTGGCTGGTCAGATTATCTTTTTAATGTGATGTGTATGCGACGTCAGTCTGAACAGATCAGCTCCTAAACCGACCCGCATGCATGAAAGAACAGAGCTTCACGAGGCGGCTCGTCCAGTCCTGTCGCTTCCGGAGCTCCAGTGTCGTCTTCACCAGCATCACCGGAGCGATTCTGAAGTTCGAAGGCCGTTTCATTTGAAACCTCTTCAAACACGGAGTTAAATGTTTCTGAGTCTCACCAGTGACGGATGTCGAGTCGGATTGATGTAAAATTGATGTAATCTGGCTGTTCAGACTGAGTTGCATCGCCGCAGGTCGGATTCGGATCGGATTTCAGTACCACATACGAAAGCGTCTCAAATCAGTACTGGAAATGTCAGATTCAGTGTGTTTATCTGTTCACACTGAGATCATTTTCATATGAGATCATTTACGGCATTTGGCTGACGCTCTTATCCAGAGCGACTTACAATTAGATCATCTTACTCAGGGAGGAGAAGGTGGTGTTGGGAGTCTTGCCCAAGGACTCTTATTGGTGTAGTGTAGGGCGCTGCCCTAGTGGGGGAATGAAGCCCAGTCTACAGCGTAGAAGGCAGAGGTGTTACCCACTACACCAACCAACCACTGACACACAGACACACATCTGAGTCACACATGAGGAAGAAGATCGGATTTGGGCCACTTTTACCTGCTGAGTAAACGCAGCCTTTCATATGTGGCGCTGAAATCCGATACGTATCCGATCTGAGGCAGTGCCATTGAACAGCCAGATCGGAATTCATGCGACTTTTACGTCAATCCAACTCCACATTCGTCATCATTTCTCGCTGCTGAGACTCCGAGGAGACTCATCGCAGCCGCTCCGGGTTCGAAGAGGTTTCGAGCGAAACGGCCAAACGTGGCTGGAGGAGGCCGAGGCAGCGTCGGAGAACAGGTTAAAGAATCTGAGGACGTAAACCAAAGAAGGGCCCATGGCCGAATACCGGGCCCTTTTTACGGCCTGCTTGAACACGCTCTGGGTGATGAGCCCAGCTGTCAACCACTGGAACTTCATAATCGCTCCTGTGATGCTGGTGGAGACGACACTGAAGCTCCGGGAGTGACAGGAGTGACAGGAGTTCGCTGGCCATCATGATTATTTGCCTCTGGACGAGCCGCCTCGTGAAGCTCTGTTCTTTAGTGGGTCGGTTTAGGAGCTGATCTGTTCAGACTGACGTCGCATACACATCACATTTAAAAGATAATCTGAACAGCTAAACAAACAAATGGGATTTGGTGAGAAAATCCGATTCGGGCCACGTTTACCAGCTGTGTAAACGACGCCTTAGGGTCTGAAGTAGAGTCTGGCTGAGTGCATGAGGTTGAAACAAGGACACGACAACATGTTAGAATAAGCATATTTAGAATATTTATGTCAGAAGTACTCAAAGGCAAATCAAATATAAATCATATTTATAATATACAAATTGTACAGAATACATTAACGTATAGTGCGGCCCATAAATCATTGGACAGTTGAAAAATTTCTCTCGTTTTGGCTCTGTACTCCAGCATATTGCGTTCGGAATGAAAGAGCAGAACGCCAGCTTTGATTAAAGGTGTGTGCGTCTACAACAGGTGAAGCATACAGGAATTATGGTTTCAGGAATATTTCAGCGAGCCATAAATAATTTGACAAATTTGACAAAAGTGTCAGCTATACCTTCAGAATCAATGGCTGCCTCAATTCTGTGAGCCGCAGATGCGGGTATTTCCCTGGTGATGCCCTGCCAGGCCTGTAATGCAGTCGTTTTCAGTTCCTGTCAGTTTTCAGGGGCTTTTCTCTTCAGCCTTGCCTTCAGGAAACGAAATGCTGAGCAGTGCGATTCGGGGTGACTGACTCAGTCAACAACACTTCGGTTTTCGACCCTGAAAACATTTAGCGGTTTGTTTTCAAGTCTTTCTCCATCTGGAAGGTGAAGCACCTGCTCTCTTTTTACATTAGGGTGGATTTTCTGTTCAGGCCAGTCACGACATTCAACCTAACAAAAAACGTAGATTTTGTAAAACAAAAGCAAAAAAAAAAAAAAACAAAAACAACAAAAAAAACGTTTACATGGCTGGAAGGAATGAGAGAGAGACTAAGCTAGAAGGTGGAATTTGTCAGGAGAAAATATGGATTTGAACAAAAAAAGAACGTAGGAAAGAAAAAATTCTCCGTTATGTACGTTTTGGTGATTTGGAGCTATTTTACCGTGATTTTCCTTCCTGACTAACCAAAGCTATTCCTTACGATTTCAACAAAAAACTGACATAGTAGTAGCAGCTGATTCACTCTGTTAGGAGGGACGGGGTGTGTAATCGAGCCGATGTTAGTACAGCGGCGAATTCCCAGTCATTTCCACCCCACAAGTCCCGATCAGCTTCCACGGTTGTGTAGCATTTTAAACTGGAACCTCTGGAAGCAGCTTGTGCTGGAACACGCTTATCGCTGTAGTCAGAAGAAAACCTCGTATCTCCAAAACGGCAACTTTACAGGAGAAGGAAAAAACATACTTCACTTTTAATGTAAGTCAATGGAACCGGACGCTTCTTTTGGACCATTCTTCATGAAATTTACACACAATGTACAGAACAGCAGGCATTTTCACATTATGTCAACAACTGAAAAGCAACAAAAATGGAGATACGAGGTTTTCTTCCCACAGCAGCGATACAATGTTCACTGCGTTCTTTTTAGCAAACTGTGTGCTGGACTTTCAGTGTTTAAAGCTAGACTTCTTCTCTACAAGGTAATCCTGGCTCTGTCTGTAGTTGACACAGTCTAACAAGTTGACAGTTGACGCTTTAACCTGGCATTGTCTTATTCCAAATCCAATATGCTGGAGCGCAGAGCCAAAACAACGCAAACTCTATTGCTATCCAGTTCCACATGGACCTGCACTGTATTTGACCTTTCCAAACAAACAGGCGATAATGTTTCACAAATGGCTGCGATGGACAACAATCGTAGAAGCGATCGCCACAATGGCAGCAGAGTTCAAAATGTTTTCAGATACACAACATCATTTGTACTTCACCAGTGGAAAAGAACAACAACAAAAACCAACAAACCAAAAGAAAAGCAAAACAATAAAAAGCCTTCAGTGCACAGCCTTCCAGTGGCTGAATGAACCGAAGGAACCGCGTGTTATTACGAGTAATAAGCTCACTCTCTCCACCGTCGGAGGTTCTGACACACAGAAAGGTTACATAAAAGGAGCAAAGCGAGAAGTAGCTGCGTTCGAGGGGAGAGAATGTTCTAGAAAGGAGCCGAGTGCTCCATTAGCCGCGGGGTTGCCGTGGCGGCCCAAGTAAAGGTTACTCAGCCTTATTTAGCAGATGAAGCAGCAGATCCTGTTTCACACCGCTTTTCGCACCCTTGTTTTTCTGTCTCATTTGTGCTAGAAAGCAGAGTCTTCTGTAACCGCCAGAGGTCGAGCCGAGGCCTGTACGGCCCACAGTTGGACGCTGCTCACCAGACATGGACGCTAGGTGTCCCTGGATGCCTTTGAGTGCGAATACATATCACCGCTGTCACAACAAAACCTGGTAACCTTTCTTTAATGTACGCCAACGTAATGAGTTGAGTACAAGTCGTTTTGGGCTGCTCACACAGTGTAAAGGGCAGCTGGAGTTTCAAAATGTTATAAAAAAAAATGTAAATTGCGAGATTTTGCTTTGACGACGACAACATACTAAGGAAACACCGGTGGTGATGTGCACAATGTACAAACGTTTGGGGACACCTTGGCTTATTTTGGAATTTTCTGACTGTTCCTTTTCAGTTAAGTGAAAAAACCCAAGGCTTTGCTCATATAAAGCAGCTATGTGGTAATCCGTGAAGATATTTAGATTGAACAATGACGGTCATCAAAGCACCTTCCTTCGTATGAAGATCAGCTTTTGCCTAAATAATTATTTTTTTCCAAACCACTGTTAAAAGCACATATTAAAACTCTATTGGCCTGAGAGATTTGAGTGGTGGCTTGTGAGGTTGCATGTAATACATATTACTAATTGATGATATTGTTAAGGGGGTACAGGGGGTGGTGGTTGGTCTTGGTCTGGTCTGATTGTTGGTCTTGGTCTGATCTGGTTGTTCATGATCTGGTTTGGTAGTTCTTGGTCCAGATTTGGGAGTTTTAGGTCTGGTTTGGTAATTATTGATCTGGTTTGGTAGTTCTTGGTCTGATTGGGTGGTTCTTGGTCTGGTTTGGTAATTATTGATCTGGTTTGGTAGTTCTTGGTCTTGTTAGTAGTTCTTAGTCTGGTTTAGTAATTATTGATCTGGTTTGGTTGTTCTTGGTCTGGTTTGGTTGCTCTTGGTCTGGTCTGGTTGTTTTTTGTCTGGTTGGTAGTTATTGGTCTGGTTTGGTAATTATTGATCTGGTTTGGTAGTTCTTGATCTGGTTTGGTAGTTCTTGGTCTGGTTTGTTTGTTCTTTATCCTGTTTGGGAGTTCATGGTCCCGTTTGGGAATTCTTGGTTTGGTTTGGCAGTTATCGATCTGCTTTGGTACTTCTTAGTCTGGTTTGATTGTTCTTGGTCTGGTCTGGTTGTTCTTTGTATGGTTTGATAGTTCTTGGTCTGATTGGGTAATTATTGATCTGGTTTGGTAGTTCTTGGATTGGGAGTTTGTGTTGTAGGTTTAACAAATCATGTTTACAGCATATAAATTGCTTCTAGTTAAAATAATAAATAGTTAAAACGTACAGCATACAATCAATGTCTTGGCTACTGATAGCCCACTATTATTAGGATATTAGTTACAGTAATAGATTTTGTCTTTTTATATCAACCAAAATGAATCAACGTCAAAATAGTTTAAACCGTCATGGTTCATGTTTCATAAGGGAATGTGTTCTGTGAGAGGAAGGCTGCAGCATAGCTTTAGCTATTTAACATTGTAGAGAACATTTTGAAACCAGACATCATATTTACGTTGATATAATATGGACTACACATTAAAGAGGAAACAAAGATTAACAGACAAATATGGTAAAAGTTATCATCTTAAAGCCACCACACATCATATTTACTGACATCCATCTGCGATTCATGACATAATGGTTAATTGAATGTATGCTGGCATCACAAGGAGATAAATGTAAAGCTGTTCCTCCCGTTTTGTAGGTTTCCCAAACAGAAAAATGGCATAATTTCATTTCAAACTGATCATTTGTATTAAAAGCTTTTTGAAAAGCTTGGTGTCCCTAAACATTTTGCTGTGTACATACACTTCAGAAATGCTGGAGGTGATGTGTGTTATGTATTTTGCACATAGAGAGATCAACACACAGCTCACATGAAATATTCATCACAGCCAACTAACTCGTCCCGTTTGACGTCCAGCATCTACAAAGTAATAACGCAAAAAGACCCTTTCAAGTCGGGCTGACCTTGCGAGTTTTCTGAGGTTTCACACTGGAGTTTGTTCCACATTAAGGAATCTCATCTGAGAATTACAGACATAAACCGTATGACACGTAGCCAAACCCACACGCGCAGTAGACGCACTGACAGCAGCGGAAAACACAACGCATAATTAATCACCTGCCAGGAGAGCGCAACAATCATAAGCAACAAAAGAGAAGATTATATCAGCACTTCTTAATTTATCAGAGTTAAGACAGCTGAGAGTGAACAGATGAATCCCAGTTTGGAATGTTTTTTTTTTTCCCAGTAAAGAAGAACATTGTAGTCATTATCACGAAGAAACGTTAACTCTGCCATCACGTTACAAAGACAAGCAACCCATGTCTGATCCATTCTAACAAACTATGTGCCAACTAGGAGCGATTAAAATGATGAACACGTCAGAAAAACTGCTTAGAAATGACATACATCACCACTCAAAAGTTTGGAATCAGTTTTTACAAAAATATAAAGCCAATTTGGCAGTTTGAGCTCATATCAATAGGAAATGTTGGCCTACTCAGCAAATAAACAGTAATTGTGCATCAAAAATATGCAGAAGGTTGGATAATTTCTCTCACAATTTCTGACAATCAACAAACATCATTTAGCCAGGGTGCTCAAATATTTGCCCATGACAGTGTAAAGTTATTCTAACATGCCAGCCCTGCACAACTTCACAGGTTTCAAATAATTAATAGGAAGCTGCAAAACAAGGAAACGCAGTGTCATTGATGCAAAGCACCAAAAGCTATTTCAGTGCTAACAGCACCCCCTTGTGGAGAATCTTCAGCCTGCTAAATGTGGATGTGAGTTACAAGCCAAGTCAATCAGGTGCCTTACATCTAAAAATGACAAAATCTTAGATTTGTGCAGGCTGAGAAACGTGGATAACTTCAAGAATATAGTCACGCTTAATTTTAGAGCTAAATAATGTCAATAATCCATAAATAACAAATGAATAAAATAAACACCCAGAATACCCTGTATTTCAAAAGTGGTAGAAAGAACAAAAAAAAAAGCTGGAGCCTGTCTCAGCTGTCATTGGCCAGAAGGCAGGATACACCCTGGACAGGTCGCCAGTCCACCGCAAGGCAGAATAATATGACAAGTGATTCCCAACTTTTGAACGGTATTGTATGTAGATAAGCTCTACCCATCGTGATGCATGGGGACATTGAGAAAAAAAGATGTGACTGAACCATACTGAGATGGACCGGACAGTTACTGTTCTTTAAGTTAAGTCCAGGGAGATGCCAATATGGGCACAGTAGGCAAAGAGGAGCTGAAACACTTTCCCCCTGGGAAAAGTGCAAAAGCTATTAGAATTTTACACAGGACCTCTTTGGTTATTAGAGGTCCAAAGGAACCGGCCCTTGGGCCCTTGCCGGGAGATCTATCAGACCACACACACACACAAAGTAGGCTGGACATTAGGAGCCAGGATTTATCGCTGTGGGTAAACAATGCTGGCCCATGCTCCACACACACTTTATCTGTTATTCCATTCCCTCTGACACATTAAATAACTTGCAGATAAAACCTTAGCTTCTTGGCCGCTTTCCTGGGCATGGATTAAGCCTAGTCTTGGCCTAATTGACAGCATCAATGGTGATTCTCTGTGGAAAATCCTTTTGATTCTGGGGCTTAATCTTTGTCCGGGAAGCCAGCCTGCGAGGTACAGTCAGCATCATGTGAACATTAAACGTCTCTTCCCACAGTCGTCTTTGATCGTAATCCCTACCGCTGCTACTACGCAATACTGGGAGACCTTTTGGAAAGACCACAGCGCTACCCTAAAAAAACCCCATGACTCCTCTTACACGATGCTTTAGAAATGCTAACACTGAGAAAAATCCACACTTAAAGCCAGTTTCCGTCATCTGGCCTTGTGCTGAACCAGTCAAAGGTTTGGACACGCCCATTCATTAAGAGCTTTTCTTCATATGAACAAGTCTTCTATTTTAGATTCTCCAGCCTTGATTTAAATCAGCATAGAAGAGCCTCCCTGGACACTTTCCAACAGGCTTGAATGTTTTATATATGCTGAGACCTGCCTTTCAAAAATCTTCCAGGTTAAAATTGATGTTTTGGAAATGAATCTATACAAAGGCATTGGCCTCCCTATTACCATCGCCTTAGAAAGAAAGTTCTAGGAGAAGCCTTTGGATGAAAATGTCATACATCGGGTGTGTCCAAACCTTTGACCAGTGCTGTATGTCTCATGACACCGTCAGATTATGAAATGAATTATGAATTGAGATCAGCTCCCATTGCTAATTAGAAATGAATGAGAGGTCATGACATTCAGCTAATAGGTGTATCCTCAGCCTCCGATGAATCCCTTGACACAGGCCAAGAAAGGTCAGACCCATTTAGCTTCGAGATCAAGCAAACGGATTCTATCCTGGATGCTCTGCTGCTCGCAGGGTAACACTTGTTTTCTGGTAGAGAAGATTAGGACCTCATTTGTCTGGCATGTTATTGAGTCATGCTCCAACTTTTTCATGCTTTTTTTTTTTTTTTGGTTTCTGTGGATCGAAGGGATTTTGACATTCATTACCTCGGTGAGTGAGAAATAAGATAAAAAATAAACAGTCTGTTGCAAAGTCAGCACAGATTGTCTCTGGATTTCTCGGGCTCGTGGTTGGAAACGTGCTCTGAAAGCTGACAGCTTGAATGCAAACACATGTTTTTCAATGCAATTCCAATGTAATTCTGCTCAGTGTGCGTTTAATACTTTATGCTGTCTGGGAGCGTGACTGAACATATTCATAAATGTAAACAGAAGGATAGAACAATATCTTCTTTACTTTACAAGAGATTGCCTTTCGCAACAACAGCCACCTCCTCGTGGTGTTATTTAAGCACACTGGATGCACCCACTGCTTACACAGCACAGTCTATTTTCAACTGAAGTGAGGTTCAAGATTATGGACATTGCAGGAGTCAGTATATTTCATCAGCCCTGCACCTCTCTGGGCTTATACACAGTACATCCATGTAATTTTTCATATCCAGTGCTTTTACTGTTAATAATGTCTGATGCTGCCCTTATAACGTGGGTCAGGGCAAGTGGGGAAAGTCTGTTTATACCCCACTGTTGTGGTCAGCATGGGCTATAAGAGGTCGCAGGAGCAAGTCTGTGTGTTTTTTGTGTTGTCTCCCCTGTTCATGTGTCAATGTTCAATCATCCTGTCCCCTACAAGCAGAGGCAAGGCAAACGGTACGCGTATTCCTAAATGTCTGACTCGGCCAGCGGTTCCGATTCCTCGGCAGATGGTGGGTGCTGTTGGTGAGTGTCCTCCTCTGCCCTGTCCACTCCAGGTAGGTCCGTTTGTTCTGTTTCTACCTTCATCTCTGTATTCGGATCACACTCCATCTCTTCATTTCCCATTTCTTCTTTTATAGCTTCAGTAGTTGAATCTGGCACTTTCCTGCCCTCTGACCCTTCTTGTTTCACTTCTACAGCTTTTCCTTCTTGGTCTATTTTGGTCCCTAACTCTCCGCTGACCTCTCTGTCCACCATCTCTACTCCTTCTCTCTCTCCATTTCTGCCCTCATTTTTCCCTTTCTTCTTATTCACGTCTTTGCTATTCTCTTCGGCCACATCGTTCCCCGCTCCGTCCTGGACCTTCAACGGGTCTTCCAGTTCTTTCTCTGCAGCCGCATTTTTCTTCTTCTTGTTTTTTGGTGCGTCTTTGATCGAGTTCTTGGCAGTCTTGTTCCGCGTTCTGAAGATGAGTTTCTGCAACACAAGGGTGGGTTTACAGAGTCTGTTTCATTTATGCAAATCAAGGACATCACTAATGAGTTTTCATTCAGAACAATGAAAGAGAGGTGGTTCTAACTGATGTTGGGAAATGAACTGAGGGAATATCAAGGGCCTGCCTTTCCATCCTCAGGGACAGAATGCAATTCACAAGGCAATAAAACAGTGTAGAGAAAACTCAACAATACAAAAAAACTGGCAAACGACACATATCAATTTGCAGCAGTGAAATAATTAATTAGCTGTGCAATACAGAGGCAGTACAGCCCTGTTTGAAAAGGTGTCAACACGTCTGAGAAGCCTTTGAAATCCTTTAAAAATATTTCTAGATTTAATTCTCATACACCACCAGAAATGACCCCACATAAACATTGGGCGTCATTGGTGATGATGTACCAGAGATTAAACTCAGTTGATATGCTCATTTCACAGAGATGACCCACTAGTGGTCCACATGATACTGTGACCTCAACCTCATCCTCGTCTGGTTAGAACAGGCTTTTTATAATGAATTGATGGCACCCTATAATCCTTTAATATAGCCTAAAGTTGTATAAATAAATAACTTCATCAGTTGCTGAACAAACATTAATTTCTTTCAGATATCAACTGAATAAAATGTAATTTTGCTCATATTCAATATTCAACAAGCACATCCCTGATTTGCTCTTTAACTGGTTATAAAGTGCATATCATAAAATATCAAGCAAGCAAGCAAAGTTTATTTATTTAGCGCTTTTTACAACCCTTGTTGTCAAGCAGCTTTACAGAACAATCATATTACAGAGAGAAAAGGAAAGAAAATCCGGGTCCGAGCCCCCGTGAGCATCGCCAGTGGCAACGGTGGCAAGGAAAAACTCCCTAAGGGCAGGAGGAAGAAACCTTGAGAGGAACCAAGACTCAGAAGAGGAACCCGTCCTCCTCTGGTTGACACCGGACAGCAAACACTGTTAGTATAAAGTTTTATAGTTTTATAGTACAAAGCGGGAAAAACAGGCGGGGCAGCGGTTAATTAGATTAGTTTATGATCAGCAGCGGCAGCAGCAGCATCTGATACTCTCAGATACATTAGAAACAGCCAGCTGAATGTTTGTCCAGCACTCTGAAGGTCAATCTATGGACTTTTGTAAACTCCAAGCACAGGTGTGCTTAAAGGAGCTTGATGAAATTTACAAAAATGTGCACACTTTTCTCCTACGTCACCTCAAATAGGCTTGCGTATGTGGTTCCTGATGCTCTATGACATACTGTTATCCATATACGTGGGCAGAAATATGTCACATAGCTAAAAACAGTAATATCAGCCATCTAAAAATGTCTAAAATCTCTAGATTTTTGCCCAACTCAATAGCTTGAGGCAGGAGTATAATGGTATATGCAGGCTATTAGCACCATGCCAAGTGGTGCTGTGTAAATCTCTGCTACTTACTACATTACATGACGACATTGCATTTGCCTCATAGCCGCAAAATGGGAAAATTGTATTCCTTTTACTTTATTTTTTGCTAAATTATTCCTTTAAGCGTCGAGTTTATGCGCCTGCATAACAGACTGAACGGAGGAGTTCTGCACCTTGGACTGTTTCCTCTTCAGAGGCAGTGCTGGTCTCTGCAGGAACACGATCTGCTTGGTGGACAGGCTTCCGTCACTTGGGGGGGAAAAGAGAGGGAGAAGAAAGCGAGATGAGGAAAGAGGCATTAGTTAAGGTTCAGAAATTTACATACTTGTGGGTCGTTAGCGATATTTCTAATGGCTTCCTCTTTCATGGCAGTCCTGAGGCCGTTTCGATTAGTTACAGCCTGCTAAACTCTCAGTAACCACTTTCCCCAAAGCATTGTCGCTTTACTATGCCGAAAGCGCTCAGATGCGCTCCCTCGGATATCTTTTGATGGTCTTTGCGCTGAAATACTTTTAGTGACCTCAATCAGTTGCGCAAAGTAACACCTCCAGTGTTCCACTAACACAGCAGTGAACACTGGAGGCCTGTTTCTATCAGTACACGCTGGTGCTAAACCTCTTACTCAGACATAAGTAATGCCTGTGTATGAATTAAACCTGCCTATCTAGTACGTCGCTGTTGTGGGGACCAAACCTTGTATCTCCAGTTTTATCGATTTTCAGTTTTTGACATGATTTCAAAGTGCATGTTGGCCTTTATATTGTGTGTAAATTTCATGAAGGACGAACCAAAATAAACGGCCAAAAGTGACTCGTAAAAAATTCTGGTTCCATTGACTCACATTGGAAGTAATGTAGGTTTTCTCTTTCTCCTGTAAAGTTACCATTTTGGAGATACGAGGTTTTGTAACATGTAAAACTTAGTCAACAGTGTTTATTCCATTGACTTCAGTTGTAAATGCACTAAAGAGAAGTTAAAGAGTAGCAACACAATAATCAGTGTAATTGCAATCATCTTTGTAAGACGTGAAAAAACGACTGACCACCTCTGCGTCAACTCTGAGCCTGCTGGAAGTCACTGGACGTTCCATCCTAAGATTTTTAGTGAGATGGTTGTAAAATGAGGTATTTCAAATGTTTATTTGATCAAGTCAGCAGCTGCCCAGTAAGTCCCTGTGTTTTCCTTTCGGTTTCTGAGCACAGATAGTGGACGTTCTGTTCGTTCTTCTTCATTTCGATGCCTGTATGTAAAGGCTGTGCTTTGCAGAGATGTAAATGCTAAATAAATGTGACGTCTGTTCACAGAATTCTTCCCACTGGCTTCTATTCTAAGAGGATTTGGATTCAAATGGTCTGTGGCTCTTTTCTAAGTACAGGCAAAAGGGCAAAGCTATTGTTCATGATGATCGATGATGTAATACAGACGCGTTAAAAAAGAATTCCACCTCCACCAATTTTTCAAAATTTCTGAATAATTCACTCTTTCAGATGTAATATAAACAGAGTCATTCATAGTAGGTAGACGTGAAATGGTTCACTGTAGAGAAAGATTAAGTGACCCTTGTTAGTCCTACAACAGGGAAATTTCACCCCTGCATTTAACCCATTCGTGCAGTGAAACACCACATACACACTAGTGGGCAGTGAGCACACTTGCCCGGAGCAATGGGCAGCCCTATCGGCATCGCCCGGGGAGCAGTTGGGGGTGAGGTGCCTTGCTCAAGGGCACCTCAGTCACATCCTGTTGGCTCAGGGGATCAAACCAGTGACCTTCCGGTCACAAGGCTG